>NC_092720.1:37406813-37706813 GCF_047496885.1 Scyliorhinus torazame | reverse complement strand
TGTTGCAATTGTATTCGGTGTTGGCGAGACCATTTCTGGAATATTGCGTCCAGTTTAGGTCTCCTTATTTGAGGAAGGATGTGCTGGCATTGGAGGCAGTTCAGAGGAGGTTCACCAGATTGATTCCAGGATTGAAAGGCTTCACGTTTGAGGAGAGATTGTACAGTTTGGGCTTTTACTCGCTGGAGTTTAGAAGATTGTGAGAGGATCTAATTGAGGTGTATAAAATACTAAATGGGACTGGTAAGTAAGCGTAGACCAAATTCTCCCCCTTGTGGGGAAAGCTAGAATGAGAGGTCACAGATATAGGTTGAGAGACGATAGATTTAGAACTGAGTTGAGGAGGAACTACTCTCGCAGAAGGTGGTGAATCTGTGGAACTTGCGGCCCCATAGTGCGGTGGAATCTGAGTCATTATTGGTTTTAAGAAGGAGATAGATATATTTCTGATGAATAACAGGTTAAAGGGATATGGGCAACAGGTGGGGAAGTGGATTTGAGACCAGGAAGACACCAGCCATGATCTGATTGAATGGCGGAGCAGGCTCAAAGGGCTGAATTGCCTACTTCAGCTCCTAATTCCTATGTTCCTATACTCTTCAGTGACCTGGACAATAATTCAAATTGAGGTTAGAAGTAAAGAATAGGAGTTGGGACATAACAGCAGGCCTTAGGCAAAAAATGGATTTTCAAATCAACTGTCTGGGAGGAGGGAAGGACAGGTGAGTGTCAAATAGAGGCAGGTGCCACAAACAGGAGCGAATGGGAACAACTCATTACAGATAATCTGTAAACTAAAGTCTCTGAAGTTAAGAAGTTAGTTTGGATTGTTTTCTGAAACTTACTGAATGATAACACTTATCAAAGATTTTTTTTTATGTATCGTTTTTTGTTCCTAGGACCTAAGACCACTGCATGTAGGTAGATGCCAATATTACACAAGTGGACAGAACTATATTTATGAAAATTATCTGGCTACTGTAAGTAGAAGTCATTTGTGAACACTGAATGGTTCAAATGGTCAAATATTGTTTGGAACTTTAATTTTGACTAGAAAACGGAGTCAAAGTTTTCTAATATTACGATTTGTTTTAAAGGCACGGATACTATTGATATGCGGAATTGAGAGGACATCAAATATAAAAACACAAAGTAAAATAATTCAGTCATTATAATTTCAGGTCAGATAATGTAATGCAAAGAATTGAAGAAAAGTTCCAATAATAATCAATTTTGTTTTGATCATTTTTTTTTCTTTCTATTTTATGATGCAATTTCTCAACTTGCACCTTTCTGTTTCCTCTGCCCCAAATCCTGATCACTTCTTCCCAAAGGTTCTTGCTGTCTTGTGGGTGTTATATTATGCTAGGAGAGTTATCGTTCAGACTCTTGCATAAGATTTTGAATTAAACATTTATAGATTCAAAGAAATCCCCAAGGGTTGGCAAAGTATTGGGCACTCAAACAAATTAGTTGCAGATGTGATAAGCTCAAATCAAACCCAGCTATGGGTCCCTGCCGTCAAGAACCATAGAACCATAGAATGTTTGCAGCACAGAAGTAGGCCATTCAGCCTGTCACATCTATGCCGCCTCTCTCTAATAGCAACTCAGCTTGCCTCTCTGCCACTGCAACCGCCCCCACCTTTTCCAAGTAGCCCTGTAAAGTTTTTCCTCTTCAGATAATTATCCAACTCCCTTTTGAAAGCCACCATCGAATCAGCCTCCACAATACCCTCAGGCATTGCATCCCAGACCCCGACACGGCGAGAAATATCAATAAGAATGAAGCGGCGATTCAAAGATCGTTCTGCACAAGTCAGTGTGGGAAATACACCAGTGCCACATCCTTGATCGCTATGCAAAGGATGGAGGAAAATCAACTGACCATGTTCCATAAAATGTGGTATGAACTGAATTGATAGAAACAAAGACCCGGTGCCCTCCAGCAAGAATCAAACATGAGTTAGCCATCCACGCAAACTAAAAAAGAGGATTTGTTTGCAATCCACAAAAGGGCAATCCTACAGTGGAACAGGTTGCCCCAGTTTCTCCAATCTGTCCTTGGAACTTATGTTCCTGATCGCCGCGGTGGCACAATGGTTAGCACTGCTGCCTCACAGCTCCAGGGTGCCAGGTTCAATTCCGGCCTCGGGTGCCTGTGTGGAGTTTGCACTTTCTCCCCGTGTCTACTTGAGTTTCCTCCGGGTGCTTCGGTTTCCTCCCACAGTCCAAAGATGTGCAGGCTAGATGGATTGGCCATGATAAATTGTCCCTTAATGTCTAAAGATGTGTAGGTTAGGTTACGGGGATAGGACGGGAGAGTGGACCCGAGTAGAGTGTTCTTTCAGTGGGTCAGTGTCGATTTGATAATAATAATTCTCACAAGTAGGCCTACATTAACACTGCAATGAAGTTACTGGGAAAAGCCCTCAGTCGCCACACACCGGCGCCTGTTCGGGTACACTGAGGGAGAATTCAGAATGTCCAAATTACCAAACAGCACATCTTTCAGGACTTGTGGGAGGAAACCCACGTAGACACAGGGAGAACGTGCAGACTCCGCACAGACAGTGACCCAGCCGAGAATCGAACCTGGGACTCTGGCGCTGTGAAGCAACAGTGTTAACCACTGTGCTGGTGGGCCAATGATCTCCTTCTGCACTGTAGGGATTCTATTGTTTCTTAGCTTTAAACAAATATATTCTCTCCTTGACTCCTCCAGGACATCCTCTCGCTCCAATATTGTTATTATCTCCTTAATCAACACTGGCACCCCTCTATCTTTCCTGAACATCTCATATTCCAGAATATTTAGCACTCAATCCTGCACCACAACATCTCTCATCTACTTGACTATCTGTGCCTGTACCTCACCAACCTTATTTACCAGGTTAAAACCTTCACTTCTCTTAAGGAGAGCAAGTCCAGCTTCTCTAATCTGTCCATGTAACCAAAGTCCCTTACTCCGGACCAATTCTCATAAATCTCTTCTAAACCCTCTCTAAAGCCGTCTTAATGTGTGGTGCTTGTTAGAGAACACATGAAGGTTGTAGTAAAAGGAAATGAAAAGACAAACCCTGCATTTTCTCTTTTGAAGCACATGATTTTTCAATATGCTCTGCCCTGGCTGTGTGCGAAAACCAGCTGAGAACAGAAGCACTTGCTGAATTTGTTAAACTATGGAATGGAAAACAGACTAGCTCCATAAAGCTGGAACAATGCACCATGCCAAATTATCACTGAGGTGGGAAGACAAAATCTAACCCAACATCTGGAGGAAGGTGTAGAATTACATCGGATATGCGCTCAACAATTTATTACTGAAGTAACCAGATGGTGGTAGTGTGAAGCTGAAACTAATATAAGTACTTGCACACAACGAAGATGTGAGAAGCTTTTGTCATATGTGAGGAATTAATTCACACTTCCATAACTATATGCAAGATGTTGGGCGCGATCTAACGGAAAGGTTTCTACATGTCATTTCAGGAGGGTTTGGCTGATAGTTTCTCTCCGGCTCTATCGGTGGGTCTCCCATCACTATCTAATCCACTTAGTCAATTTTATGGGCCCTGGGGAATTCCTCTCCAGGTTAGGCCACACCTAGAAGTATTTTCATCACGAGGGAGCTGAGCTCGCTGGCTAAACTAGCCCCTCCGAGATCAGACCAATATTTTGAAAGGGTGCCTCGATCTCTATATCTCTGAGCTTGAGGGTCCCCCACAACCCAATCCATGGGCAATGTCAGCCCCCCCACATTTGTGCATAAGTTAGGACACCCCGCTATAGGGTCGCTGAGGGCCCTCTTTTCAGGCCTCCCGCCCTCTCCCTCTGTTCGGGACCCCCACCCTTCAAACCCCCCCAATCTTCCAGATCTCTTTTATACACACCTTCAACCGTTACCCATCATAACCCCCTCATCCCTCCTTTCATGGGCATCGCTCCCTTCTGGCACTGCCCCCTGACAGTGCCATCATGGCACTGGCACCCTGGCAGTGCCACCTGGGTGTCATGGCAGTGCCAGGTGGCAGTGCCAAGTTGCCAGCCTAGAAGTGCCAAGGTGCCAGAGGGACATCCAGGGTGCCATGCTGCTCTCTCCATGACCGCCCAGGGGTCTCCGATGGCCATGGAGACCCCACAGGTGATGTGACGCCTGGTCCACATTTGTGTAGACCAGTTCTAATTGGCGTCAGTGTGACCTCTCACTGGGGAGCTGGTTAGATCACAGGAGGCGTTAGTTCGGGCTTCCGTCTGGTTAATGAGATGGAGATTGCCCTTAATTGGCCTCAATTAGCATCACGCCGTGTCTAGGCGGAACCGGATCCTGCCAACGAGAGCTGGCTGGTTCGATTGCAAACTGCAAACTGGATATTGTATAGCTTCAACTGTCTAGAGGCACATAGCAGTACTGTGCTGGTTGTGGTATTTAATATTCTTTATTCCCACACATTAACATAATTCTTAAGATGGTTATAAACAACATCTTCAGCTTTTCCGTTAACAAATGTACGGCAATCATTTTACGATTGACTATTTTCTGTTGGGAGCAGGTGCCTTGCCAGAGTTTCACAGAATCATGTAGCCTGAAAGTACGCAGTAACACTTGCTATTGCTGTGACTTGTACGATTGTGCAAAGTGAGTATCCCTTCTTTCTGTATCATACAAATAGCTGTGTTTATTTATATAAGAGCAAAGAGAAGGGACATAAAAGATTGAGAAAGAGACAAGTGCACAAAAGAATGGCGAGCACACTGTTATGCCCAGAGTGAGGAGGAGTGAACTAGCTGCCCTTTCTTCAGCCCCCTTGGTTGTTATTTTTCAAAACAAAACTCCTGTAAATGACTTGTCCACTCCAAATGTATTTACTTTTTTATAAGGAGCCAAACAAGTTGGGTGGTGGGGCTGTTTGAAGTTAGCTCAATTCCTTTAAAATGCTGTAAAGTTGAATTGAAGTTCAGGTAACTGCACTTTCCTGGAGACTTCAGCAAGAGAGATAAATTTATTACTGCTTCCTTCAGCAGATTTTCCAGATGACTTCTATAAATGTCTATTGATTGTACCCAGCTGGTTAGCAGTCCACATAGTCTTGAAAAAAGTACTGTTGATTACAGTCCAGCACTTTGCATTTTTAATACCTTCCTTTCAAGAATCCTTTTTGAAGTGGACCTTGATGGACGGCACAGTGGTGCAGTGGTTAGAACTGCTGCCTCACAGCGCTGAGGTCCCAGGTTAGATCACGGCCCTGGGTCACTGTCCGTGTGGAGTTTGCACATTCTCCCCATGTCTACGTGAGTCTCACCCCACAACCCAAAAGATGTGCAGGGTAGGTGGATTGGCCATGCTAAATTGCCCCTTAATTGGAAAAAATAATTGGATACTCTAAATTTGAAAAAAAAAGAAGTGGACCTTGACACTCCCCAGATGAGAAATTCCAAGCAACATGCCTGGACAGGTCTGCAATGCAATCCATATAGGAACTTTCCAGAAAACTGGTCAACTTACAATACCAGACATCAGGTGACTGGTGGCAGCCATCATTGGCCAGTGTATTTTCTTGTTTTTAAAAAAGAAACAGGTCTTCTTTGAACAAATCAGTATGTTTTTGGTTAGCTGATGAAGATATAGGTAAGTCCCACTCGGTCACAATTTCCTGTCATCGTGAGAACACATATGGACACACAAAACAAAGATTAAAATGCACAGAATTAACAAAAGACAGGAGAAATTGATTTCAGCCACTAAGCATTTTCAAACCTTTGAACATTTATGACTAAATGATGAGGATTTTGTTTATAGTAGCACATGCGCAACCTAAATGTTGTTAATGTCTTCCTCTTAACAATGTTCTTTTACAAGTCTCTATGTCTAACAATTAGGTGAAATGAAATGAAAATCGCTTATTGTCACAAGTAGACTTCAAATGAAGTTACTGTGAAAAGCCCCTAGTCACCACATTCCGGCACCTGTCCGGGGAGGCTGGTACGGGAATTGAACCCGGGCTGCTGGCCTGCCTTGGTCTGCTTTAAAAGCCAGCTATTTAGCCCTGTGCTAAACCAGCCCCTGGTCTTCACTAAAGTAGAATTTTCACTCACAGCAGAATTATTAATTGTTAAAAAACTGTGAGCTTTACAATAAAAGTCAACACAATTTTCAGGGGCCGGTGCGGACCCGATGGGCTGAATGGCCTCCTATTGCACTGTAACTTCTATGATTCTATGAAATAACAATAAAAGTGATGTACACTCATCGGCGACCTCCGAAATATGTCAGCGTAATAAATACAATGCTACTAATCCACCTTTTTGTTTCATTATTTTCCTCTTGTATGTGTGCGTCTCATATCACCCCTGTTTTAGCATTCATTAAAATTCAATACTGAATAATAAAGGGATAGATTAATTAAACTTAAACACCTGTAACTTAAACGTAAAGGAACTTCTCCCAGCAGTCTGACAGAATCCGATTCAGTTCTAAATAATTTTGCCTACGTATTACATTGCCGAGTAATAATTGTTAAGGAATCATCCAAAAGTGCTCACACTTAAATTGATATGAAACACTGACCTTGCTGAAGTTCAAATTTCAAATTGTCATTTAAAAATACTATTGGCAAGAACCTTTAGTTTGGACAGGATATCTGCCGTTAGGAAGGAGAGCGGAAATAACCGTGGGATACTTGTAGTTGAACAGGTGGTTTTGGCCTTCTACAAATACTCCCAAATAATAAAAATCAAAGAAACTGAGATGATGGAAGAATTATAAATGCTTGTACTATTTTACACCAACTTTGGCCTCTCTCATGATGAAATCAATAGCCAAGAGGGAAGGAATGATGAGAGTATGCATCCTTCTCGAACTCCTGTATGGATGGTGAAAGAGTACTTAGTGCCCGTGCTAGCTTGATGCAGCAGCTGGAGTTATGGTACAAGGCTTTAAAGATGTTAATATACTGCTCTGGGATGCTGTATTCGCTTGCATTGCACTAGAGGGACTTTAATAGAATCATAGAATTTACAGTGCAGAAGGAGGCCATTCAGCCCATCGAGTCTGCACCGGCTCTTGGAAAGAGCACTCTACCCAAGGTTAATACCTCCACCCTATCCCCATAACCCAGTAACCCCACCCAACACTAAGGGCAATTTTGGACACTAAGGGCAATTTATCATGGCTAATCCACCTAACCTGCACATCTTTGGACTGTGGGAGGAAACCGGAGCACCCGGAGGAAACCCACGCACACACGGGGAGGATGTGCAGACTCCGCACAGACAGTGACCCAAGCCGGAATCAAACCTGGGACCCTGGAGCTGTGAAGCAATTGTGCTATCCACAATGCTACCGTGTTGCCCTTCTGCTGGATGCTGTCAAAAGGACCCGCTCTATGATGTTCAGTGGAAAGATTTGCTTACAGCAAGGTCTATCACCCCGGAAACCTGCCTGTTCTTCATGAAGGGTACAGTCTACTTCTGTTTTCAATCTGTTGAGCGCTGAGCTGAAGACCTCGCCAAGTACCGAGAGCAATTTTAGGCTCCACCAGTTGTTGCAGCCGCTGAGGTTCCCCTTCTTTGCCAGCTGGACAATTGTTCCTTGCCACCGGTCATCCACGACATCCTCTATAGTCCAGATCTTGTTGAACATCTATTGTGATAATGTTCTTGCCATGCTTCAATAGCTCTCCTGGTATCTCTTCAATCCCAGGTGTCTTGCTGTTCTGCCGGCCCTTGATGGCTCTTTGGCCCTTGGCTCCATCAATTTCTCCCAGGTTGCCATTCAGCTACTGAGGTGCAGTGCTGTCATTGAATTTGAGCATGAAGCTGGTTGAGGATCTCCTGAAAGTGTTCCACCCACCTCATCTCCTGCTCCTCGTCTTGTCAATAGCATCTTGCCATCCTTACCCTGGATTGGTACAGTGGTGTTACCTCTTGCATCAATCAGTTCCCAGACAATCCTGCACAGCCAGTTGGTGTCATTCTGATTTGCTGCTTTTTCTGCCTCCTTGCTTTTTAACTTTATCCATCTGTCTATCATACATCTCTTCTTCATGGCTCTATCCAGTCTTCTGTTCTTCTCAATGCTCAATGTTCTTTTCTTGATCCCTCTTATCTTCACCAGGTTTCTTTCATTAATCAACTTCCACACTGGGTCAGTGAACCATCATTCTTTTTTGGTTCCTCTCCTCCATCTGATGGTGAGTTCTGCACACTCCTTAATCCCGCTTTTGAAGAGTACCCACTGTTTTTCAATGTGAATTGCTCGACCTCATTAGTATTTTGAATCTGTTAAAGAAGCCCAGTTGCAAACTGACCTAAGTATCCTTCACCTTCAGGTTCTCGGTTGCAAATGGTTGTTGTGACATTGTGGTTGCTCCCTTCTTCAGATAGATCTTGCCGAACACAAGTTGGTGGTCCAATCTTACATCAGCACCTCATTACGAGGAAGGTAATGACGAGTGCATAACTTCAGCAGCACCAACAGTCGACAGACATGGGTTTTACAGACATTATCACCCTGCTGGCTGAAGAATCGTGCACGCTCCAAGACCTGACCAGCAGACTTGAGAGTGGTGTTGCCAAGGTCAATTTAGGCAACAGCTGAGAGAAGAGCAAGGCAATGATGACTGAATGACAACAAGGCCTTGCTATCACCAACTGGCAACAGAACATATTGACCACTTCCCCACCTAGAAAACAACACCCCCAGGGAGGGGAGTCCACACAATAATCGGCAAAGCCACATCAGTCTTCCAGCGGCTCTACACGGTCTGGGCATCCAACACCATCAATATAACCGTGAAGCGGCAATTCTACAGGTGCAATTTTCCCACTCCATTGCTCTCAGCACCTTTCCCATTTGGGAGAGGCCCAAAATGGGTTTCGCTCTGAGCCAAGTGCGATGCACCCGATCCGCTAAGCCCAGCGAGGGCGTGATCCAGATAAACATAAAACATAAACATAGAACATACAGTGCAGAAGGAGGCCATTTGGCCCATCGAGTCTGCACCGACCCACTTAAGCCCTCACTCCACCCTATCCCCATAACCCAATAACCCCTCCTAACCTTTTTTTGGTCACAAAGTACAATTTATCATGGCCAATCCACCTAACCTGCACGTCTTTGGACTGTGGGAGGAAACCGGAGCACCCAGAGGAAACCCACGCAGACACGGGGAGAACGTGCAGACTCCACACAGACAGTGACCCAGCGGGGAGTCGAATCTGGGATCCTGGTGCTGTGACGCCACAGTGCTATCCACTTGTGCTACCGTGCTGCCCGAATCATAATCATATGGCTCATTTAAATATGCACAACCGGTTTGATGCCACATTCTCTTGGCTCCCAGTTGTCACCAGCAAGCCTCAGCCTCCGCAAATTAGTACTGGTCTCCACAACAGGAGACCAGGTGTGATGGCCACGCTGGGGGCTCAGAGGTCACTGGAGCCCCCCGGATGATCGGGGACAGGGTAGGTCAGCGCCTTGGCAGTGCCAACATGACACCCTGGCAGTGTCAACCTGGCACCCTGGTAATGTCAACCTGTCACTGCAGGGGTGCCATGTTTAAACTTCCAGGGTACATGGGCAGTGCTTGGGTGGCAGGTTGGCTTTTCCAGGGTATCAGGGGCACTGTTAAATGGCAGTGCCTGAGTGTGGCCATTGCCATGAAAGGGGGGGGTATGAAGGGTGGGGGGTTATGAAAGGTGGGGGGGGGCGAAGGGGGAGGACTGAAAGGGGGGGCCTTATGGTGTGGGGGGACCTCAGTTTACAATAGTGGGGTGTGGTCACTTGTGGGGGGGGATGCGATGCCCACAAAGATGCATGGGTGTGGGGCCAGGTCACCCTCATGCCTTGGTGGTGGTGGTTGGAATCATGCAGACCTTTAGTGATTGGGGCGGAAGGGGGGGGGGGGGGGGGGGGGGAGGTTCGCCCTCCAGCATTGATGATTGGGGGTGTTGATCATGTCTGCAGGAGGTTGCAATGTCTGTAGGTGGGGGGGGGGGGGGGGGGGGGGGTGGGGGGGGGGGGGGGGGGGGGGGTGGACCCTCACGGGATCTGGACACACTTCAAAATGGCACCCCGGTCTCTGAGGAGCCGGTCTTGCTGTCTGTGTCTGCATTTTATACTGCTTATTTGGCTTACTGGCAGCTGCGCACATTATAGTTTGGCTTTTAAAGCCGGTGTGCCACTCTGAAGATTCAATATTTCCCCACAGTGTGATACCATCTGGACTGCAACAAAAGAGATTGTGATGGACAGGAGCAAGTGGTGGAGTCTTGCCACCCAATAGCCTAGAGGAACGAAGTTTAAATCGGCCACTTTGACAACGGAACACTTCATTCCAGGTCTTCTGCCAAAGAATATAACGCATAATTGGAGCTAGGTCATTCCAGGATGATGTCAAGAAGCACTTCTTCACACGAAAGACGATACGGTGCCCTAATTTGTGGATCGACCCCCTACTGCTTTCCAACCTGCGGGTGACCAGTAAAATCCCTGCTCCAGGTCCCCTTAGGCCCGACTGTAAGCTGAACAAAAGTTGATCTTCAGCCTCAAAACAAATCATAATGTTTTCCAACTTGGTAACAGTTGTTGAGGTTGCAATACTTTTCATTCTATTTTGTCGAACTATCCAGCAGATAATACCTGTTTTATCCAGAGGAGTTAAAATTCAAGCACCATAGAGTCACTTTAAACGAGTCATGGCCTGTTATCCATGGCCAGGTCGAGTGGAGAAATACAGAGGGAAATTAAAACCTGTCACTAAACAAAGGTAGACATTTAATAGATGGAATAATAATGTAATGATATGTATAATCTAAGGAGAGTAAAGGGTTAACAAGATGATGTTCATGTATATCAACACTAGATGGCATCACTGAGTAGTCGTATAAAAGGCTGCGTCTCTAGGCATCCTGGGCGAAGCTGTTGGAGAAGTTGATGTAGAAGGATAGTGTGAAGTTGAGTTAGAGTGTAGGTTATATATTAGAGAGATAATTAATTACTGTATCATAGATTCTTTTTTTAAAAAATTTGTTTTTATTCAACATTTTTCAATTTTTAAAAACCACTACAAAACGAAAACAACAAAAAGCATAGTAACAATTAAGAAAACAACTCAACAAATTAGCAAAACAAGGTGGGGTATCTGCCTTTTACAAATGAAATCTATTCACCACCTATACCCCCATCCCCCCCCCCCCTCCTCCTCTGGTTTGCTGCTGCTGCTGACCTCCACTTAACGTTCCGCGAGAAAGTCAAGGAACGGTTGCCACCACCTGGAGAACCCCTGCAAGGACCCTCGCAAGGCAAACTTTATCCTTTCCAACCTGAGAAATCCAGCCATGTCACTGACCCAAGCCTCTACACTTGGGGGTTTCACTTCCCTCCACATTAACAAGAGCCGCCTCCGGGGTACCAAGGAGGCAAAGGCCAGAACTCCGGCCTCTTTCGACTCCTGCACTCCCCGATCGTCTGACACCCCAAATATCGCTATCCCCCAGCTCGGTTTTACCCGAGTGTCCAAGACCTTGGACATAGCCTTTGCAAAGCCTTTCCAAAATTCTGTAAGTGCTGGGCATGCCCAAAACGTATGGACATGGTTTGCTGCGCTCCTTGAACACCTCACACACCTGTCCTCCACCCCAAAGAACTTACTCATTCTCGCCACTGTCATATGCGCCCGGTGCATCACCTTAAACTGATTCAGGCTAAGCCTGGTGCAAGATGAGGAGGAATTGACCCTGCCCAGGGCGTCAGCCCACAGGCCCTCATCTAGCTCCTCACACAGCTCCTCCTCCCACTTGCCCTTCAGCTCTTCCACCGAGGCCTCCTTCGCCTCCTGCAGCTCCTGGTATATGTCTGATACCTTGCCATCCCCCACCCACACGCCGAAGACCACCCTGTCCTGTATCCTCCGGGGAGGTAACAATGGAATTTCCCCCACCTGCTTTTTCACGAACGCCCGAACCTGCATGTACCTCAAGGTATTCCCAGGGGGCAACCCAAATTTCTCCTCCTGCGCCCTCAGACTAGCAAAAGTCCCATCAGTAAACAAGTCCCCCATCCTTTTGATACCCGCTCTGTGCCAGCTTAGGAACCCACCATCTATTCTACCTGGAACGAACCTGTGATTGTTCCGTATCGGGGTCCAGACTGAAGTCCTTGCCTCCCCCCTGTGCCGTCTCCACTGACCCCAGATCCTCAATGTCGCCGCCACCACCGGGCTCATGGTGTGCCTTGTCAGCGGGAGCGGCAGCGGAGCCATTATCAATGCCCTCAGGCTAGTATCCCTGCAAGACGCCACCTCCAACCACTTCCATGCTGCCCCCCCCCTTCCTCTACTACCCACTTCCGAATCATGGATATATTCGCTGCCCAATAATAGCTGCAACGGTTCGGCAGCGCCAGCCCATCCCCACCCCGACTGCACTCTAAGAACAGTCTCTTAACACGCGGGGTCTTGTTTGCCCACACAAATCCCATAATAATCCTGTTTACCCGCTTGAAAAAGGACTTGGGGGTGAGGGTGGGAAGGCACTGGAAGACGAACAAGAACCTAGGGAGGACCGTCATCTTCACAGACTGCACCCTGCCCGCCAGGGAAAGCAGTCCTCCATCTGATCCACCAGCCGTGCTAAGTCGAGCTTGTGCAGGGCATCCCAACTCTTAGCCACCTGAATGCCTAAGTAGCGAAAGCTCCTCTCCACCATCTTAAGTGGTAGCTTTCCCAGTCTCTTTTCCTGGCCCCTCGCATGTATCACAAAAAGCTTGATTTTCCCAAATCAGCTTATACCCTGAAAAGTCCCCGAAATCGCTAAGGATCTGCATGACCTCCCCCATCCCCTCCACCTGATCCGAAATGTACAGGAGCAGGTCATCCGCATACAGTGAAACCCGATGCTCCTTCCCCCCCCGAACCAGCCCCCTCCAGTTTCTGGACTCCCTCAACGCCATGGCCAGCGGCTCGATGGCCAGGGCAAACAGCAGGGGGGACAGGGGGCACCCCTGCCTCGTTCCTCGATGTAACCTAAAGTACTCCGATCGCAGCCGGTTCATCGACACACTCGCTACCGGGGCCTGATACAACAATTTAACCCACCCTATAAATTCCTCTCCAAACCCAAATCTGCCTAACACTTCCCACAGGTACTCCCACTCTACCCGATCGAAGGCTTTCTCCGCGTCCATTGCCGCCACCACTTCTGCATCCCCCCCTTCCGAGGGCATCACGATCACATTCAGGAGCCTCCGCACATTCGTGTTCAACTGCCTGCCCTTCACAAACCCCGTCTGAGCCTCATTGATCACTCCCGGGACACAGTCCTCAATCCTAGTGGCCAAGATCTTGGCCAACAGTTTGGCATCTACATTAAGGATCGAAATCGGCCTATAGGAGCCACATTGCAACGGGTCCTTATCTCGCTTAAGGATAAGCGAGATCAGAGCCTGCGACATCGTCGGGGGAAGGGTTCCGTTTTCCTTAGCCTCGTTAAAAGTTCTCAACAATAGCGGACCCAACATCTCTGAGAATTTCCTGTAAAATTCTACGGGATACCCATCCGGTCCCAGGGCCTTGCCCGACTGCATACCCTCCAACCTCTTAACCAATTCCTCCATCTCAATCGGGGCTCCAATCCCTCTACCCGCCCCTCCGCCACATTAGGGAACCTCAGTTGGTCCAGGAATTGCTTAATTCTCTCCCCCCCCCCCCCCCCCCTCCGGGGGTTCTGACTCATACAATTTGCCATAAAAGTCCTTGAAGACCTCGTTGATCCTTGCCAAGCTCAGCACCGTGTTACCCACCACCCCCCATCTCTAATTGTCCAATCTCCCTGGCCGCCTCTCTCTTCTGCAGTTGATGCGCCAGCATCTTGCTTGCCTTCTCCCCATACTCCTACACCGCTCCTTGTACCTTCCTCAACTGAGCCTCAGCCTACCCCGTGGTAAGCAGGTCAAACTCCGCCTGCAGACTCCGGCGCTCCTTTAACAACTCCTCCTCGGGGGATTCCGCATACCTCCTGTCCACCCTAAGTATCTCCCCCACCAACCTCTCCCTCTCCATCCTGTCCCTCTTCTCCCTGTGGGCCCTGACTGAAATTAGCTCCCCCCCTGATAACTGCCTTCAGCGCCTCCCAGACCACACTCACTGAAACGTCCCCAGTATCATTGGTCTCCACATAGCTTTGGATACACTGCCGAATCCGCCCACAGACCTCCTCATCCGCCAATAGTCCTACGGCCAGTCTACACAGAGTGCGTTGGCCTCTCTCCTAACCCAGCCCCAACTCCACCCAGTGCGGGGCATGGTCCGAGATCGCAATGGCCGAATACTCCACCCCTCCATTCTTGGGATTAGCGCCCTACTTACCACGAAAAAAATCAATCCGCGAGTACGCCTTGTGAACATGGGAGAAGAAAGAAAACTCCTTCGCCCTTGGCCTGGCAAATCTCCACGGGTCCACTCCCCCATCTGGTCCATGAACCCTCTCAGGATCTTGGCCGCTGCCGGCCTCTTACCCGATCTCGACCTAGACCGGTCCAGTGCCAGGTCCAGGACCGTATTGAAGTCCCCCCCCCCCCCCCCCCCCCCATTACCAAACTGCTTGACTCCAAATCCAGAATCCTACTCAACATCGGCTTCATGAACCCTGCATCGTCCCAGTTCGGAGCATACACATTCACTAGCACCACCCGGGCCCCCTGCAACTTGCCACTCACCATAATATATCTACCCCCTTTATCCGCCACAATACCCGCAGCTGGCAGAGGTGGTTAGTGCCGTGAGCAACGCCATATGGACCAGTCAGCAATGCCGTAAAAAACTGTACAACCTCCTCAGGGCGGCCAGTGTGAGTAGACAACACTGTGCCACTGGCACTAACTGGTGTCCCACACATCCGTAACCCGACCCCCCCTCCCCACCTGAAGGGCGGCTGAACCCCCAACTTGCACCACTTGCCGGCACCCATACCAGCTGCCATGGCTGGGTGCCCTGGCTACAGTAGGCACTGCCCTTGAGTGGGCCACCTTATGCCCCACTGGTGGGTGGCAGCTGGTTGGCGGAGGGTGGGGTGCGGGTGTAGTGGCACCCATGTGGTCGGTGTCACTCTGCAGAACTAGGGGCCAAGGAGGGTGGTCAGTGGGGTGCGCAGCAAAATGGCTGCCTTGCAGGCCGCGGCAATGGCGGTCCATGCCTGGGCACCGCCCCAGGGACGTTCGGGTTCACCCGGGCCACACAGCCCATTCCCTGGTCACTCACCCCCACCCCAGCCAGCCCGACCAGTGTCCAGTCCGGCATCCCACGGTCACACCGCCTGTGACCTGCCTCCTCTCAGCCACGTCGCCGGTTTCACGATTTTTAAAAACTCTAGTGAACCACACTGTCGGGAACTCGGCCCATTGGAGGCGGAGGCCCCGGAGAATACTGGGTCAGGCCCTCTAACGACATGCAAACGGCGTTTACTGTACATGCATTCCGGACACATTGACGCCTCTGTTGAGGTGGCGGAGAACTGCGATTTGGCGTCAAATCAGTGCCTGCCGCAATTTCAGTGTTGGAACCGATTCTCCGCCCAATTTCATTTCATGATTTCGGCGTCAGCCAACAGAAAATCCCGCCCAGATATTAGTCAACTCATATTTGGTAGAAAATCATTAATCAGTTATGTACTTTTCTTTTTACAGTGGTGATTATTTGAACCATTACTTCGAGTTTGTTGGAGTGAAGAATTGCCAAGAGGTTCAATCTGTATACATCATGATTTGGCTGGTAACCATGCTAAATGTGTCGGCCTTTATTTTGGGAATTATCACCGCTGCCGTTCTTGGTAATTTTAAAAACATGGTAAGACAATGTAAAATTGCCAAGAATTGTCGGAATTTCAATAATGGGTGCTTATCTTCATTCAGGTTCAGTCAGTTGGTGGTCAATGTATTTATAGGATGCATGCTGAGATTTTTTGACGCCCTTTAATATTTGTGTAAACATATAACGCAAGTATGAGGACAGAACTCACAATTATGCTGCATCTTGTATTCCCTTAGATAATGTCCCATTTGCTCCCTCTATCATATTGTTCAGCACCTCTGCCATGCTAAATGGGTGGACTGAGAAATTATCCAGTGGCTCAAAACTAGCCATCCATGTGGGACTGTGAGCCATCAGCAGCAGCGAATTGCATTCATCATCAATCTGTATCCTCATGGGCCCAGCATATCCCTCACTCTGCCATTACCATCAAGCCAAAGGCCCAACAATGGTTCTACGAGGCGTGCAGGAGAGCATGTCAGGAACAGCATTTCTAAACATGAGGTGTGAACCTGATGAAACTACAATACAGGACTGGACATACGAACTAGGAGCAGGAGTCGGCAATTCAGCCCCTCGAGTCCACTCTGCCATTCAGTATGATCGTGACAGATCTCCTCTTGGCCTCAACACCATCCTGCCCATTCTCCATAACCCTTCAACCCATCACTAATTAAAATTCTATCTACCTCCTCCTTAAATTAACTCAATGGCCCGGCAACCCTGCACTCAGGTAGTGAATTCCAAAATTCACGACTCTTTGAGAGAAGTAATCTTTCCTCATCTGTGTTTTAAATCTGCAACCCCTTATCCTAAAACTATGATTTCTCGTTCTAGATTTCCCCACAAGAGGGAGCGTTGCTTTTTATGTCTACTTTGTCAATACCTTTTATCATCTTATGCCATTGAGTCATAGAATAGAATCACTACAGTGCAGAAGGAGGCCATTCAGCCCATCGTGCCCGCACCCACCATCCCAAAGAACACCCTACCTAGGCCCATGACCCACCCTATCTATCCCTGTAACCCAATAACCCCACCTAACCTTTTGAACACTTAGGGGCAAGTTAGCATGATCAATCCACCTCACCTGCACATCTTTGGAATGTGGGAGGAAACCGGAGCACCCGGAGGAAACCCACGTAGACACGAGGAGGATGTGCAAACTCCACACAGACAGTGACGCAAGGCAGGAATAGAACCCAGGTCCCTGGCGCTTTGAGGCAGCAGTGTGAGCCACTGTGCCACCGTGCTGCCCTAAATGGATTCTCAACCAGATTCTGGATTGTTGGAGATGGTCATTGACTGACACTTATGCGACATGAATGTTGATGTGTTAAGTGAGTTGGTTCAACGTTGACTGCAACTGGATGCAGTGAAACTAGAAACAGGCTTTCGACACAGGAGATGGTCCAACACTGTTTTATTGAACTTGCTGATTGCTGTACATAGTCTGTTGTGAGTTGACACTCTATTAATCTAACTCATAACCTCCTACTGGCTTGACCAGACTAGCTCTCTACCACATGGAGATGGTGCTCACTGGCTTGTGCACTCTAACTATCTCAGTAGCTGTGTCCTGTGAGAGAGAGAGAGTGAGTCTTAATGCCCTGTGGGCTGTATAGTAGTGGTGTCCTGTCTGGTGATTGGTTGTTCTGTGTCTTGTGTGTTCATTGGTTATCCTGTGTGTCAACCACTGCCTGTCTGCATCTCATTATATACATGAGTGGATATTATGACATCTCCCCTTTTTAAAATTAATTTTGGAACATACATGCATGACTATGTACAAGTGGTGAATGAATGAACATATGTACATGGGAAGATGTCTATCGTGCAGATACAGAGCAAACTGAACAAAATTTACAAGATTTAAGTCTATAGATTCAGTCTTTGTGGTTGGCGACAAATTCTTGTTGATCGCCTCAGAGGTGGAAGGGGGGACGCCGGCACCTGGACAGGCGGGATTGCTGCCATTTCGGTGGCCTCGTGGACAGGCGGGGTCGCTGCCAGATGGGTGGCCACGTGGGGCGAGATGTCCTGAGGCGGCATGATGACATGCGGAGAAGTGCAGTCAGGTGGTGACAGGGAACTTTGCGCAGTGCCCTCCTGTTGCGCCGTAGAATGGAGCCATCAGCCATTTGAACAATGAAAGACCTGGGGGCAGCCTGTCTGACGACAAAAGCTGGGGCTGACCAACCTCCCTCAGGCAACTGGACGCAAACAACATCTTCTGGAGCCAGCGCAGGCAGATCCATGGCATGAGCATCATACGTGATCTTCTGCTGGTCCCTGGATCGCTGCACTTTCTGCAGCACCGTGAGGTGGTCAAGGTCTGGAACATGGATGGCTGGAACAGTCGTCCTCAGGTTGGGATTCATGAGCAGCTGCGCCGGAGAAAAAAACAGTCGACAGAGGGGATGCCCTGTATGCCAACAGCGCCAGGTTGAAGTCCGAGGCTGAGTCTGCAGCCTTGCACAGCAACCGCTTGACAATATGGACCCCTTTTTCGGCCTTCCCGTTTGATTGCCGGTAATGGGGACTGGATGTGATATGTCTGAAGTGGTAGGATCGTGCAAAGTCGGACCACTCTTGGCTGTAGAAACATGGGCCGTTGTCACTCATTACTGTGAGTGGTATGCCGTGCCTGGCAAACGTCTCTTTGCAGGCTTTAATCACCGACTTGGGCGTGAGGTCCGACAGTTTCCCCACTTCCGGGTAGCTGGAGAAGTAGTCGACCAAGAGCACGTAATCACACCCATTTGCGTGAAAGAGGTCTATCCCCACCTTGGACCACGGAGAAGTCACAATCTCGTGCTGTTGCAGTGTTTCCTTGGGCTGAGCTGGTTGAAATTTCTGGCATGTTGTGCAGTTGAGGACTGTGTTGGCAATGTCCTGGCTGATGCCAGGCCAGTAAGCTGCCTGCCGAGCTCTGCATCGACATTTCTCAACCCCAAGGTGACCCTCATGGATCTGTCTGAGCACCATGGTTTGCATGCTTTGGCGATTCTATCTAGTTTAAGAAGGATCCCCCCAACAACTGTTAACTCGTCCTTAACGTTGAAGAACTGGGGGCACTGCCCCTTTTGCCAGCCATGGGCGAGGTGTTGCATCACGCGCTGCAGTAGAGGATCTTTGGCAGTTTCTTCGCGTATTTGGACAACTCGTTCGTCAGTGGCTGGGAGGTTGCTGGCACACGATTGCATCTGTGCCTCAATGTGGCAAATGAAGTCGCCCTGTTCACACGGCATGGTGATGGATCGGAATAGGGCATCCACGAAGATCAGCTCCTTACCCGGTATGTAGACAACTTCGAAGTCATATCGGCGGAGACGAAAAAAGAATTCACTGCAGCCGAGGTGTCATGTCATTTAAATCCTTCTGGATTATGTGAACGTTGGCAGACCATATACGTAGTCATGAAACTTGACTATTCCTGTCAGGAGACCCAAGCACTCCTTTTCGATCTGGGCATACCGTTGTTCGGTCGGAGTCATGGCCCTGGATGCATATGCCACTGGAGCCCAGGACGAGGAGTCGTCTCGCTGGAGGAGCACCGCCCCAATGCCGTCCTGGCTTGCATCTGTGGATATCTTGGTATCCTTGGTTGGGTCAAAGAACGCCAGTACTGGGGCTGTGGTGAGCTTCGCCTTGAGCTCAAGCCACTCTGCTTGATGTGCGGGAAGCCACTGGAACATTGTCGACTTTTTAACGAGATGCCGGAGGGCCGTGGTGTAGGATGCCATGTTGGGAATGAATTTTCCAAGAAAATTTACCATCCCGAGGAAACGGAGGACCGCCTTTTTGTCCTCTGGGGTCCTCATGGCATTGATTGCCAGCACCTTTTCAGCATCAGGATGCTCACCCTGCTGTGAAATGTGGTCACCCAGAAACTTGATAGCGGACCAACCAAATGAGCATTTGGCCCTGTTGAGCTGGAGGCTATTTTCATGCATCCTCTGGAAGACCTGTTTGAGGCGAGCGATGTGATCCTCGGGCGTCGTGGACCAGATGATCACGTCGTCCACATAGACTCGCACCCCCTCGATGCCCTCCATCATTTGCTCCATTATGCGATGAAATACTTCGGAAGCTGAGATGATACCAAAAGGCAGGCGGTTGTAGCAATACCTGCCGAACGGAGTGTTAAACGTGCACAGCTTCCGACTGGACTCATCCAGCTGTATCTGCCAGAAACTGCGGGAGGCGTCCAGCTTGGTAAAGAATTTGGCATGACCCATCTCACAGGTTAATTCTTCACGCTTCGGGATCGGGTAGTGCTCTCGCATTATGTTGCGATTCAGGTCTTTGGGATCAATGCAAATGCGGAGTTCAGCAGAGGGTTTCGTGACGCAGATCATGGAGCTGACCCAGTCTGTTGGTTCCGTGACCTTTGAGATGATGCCCTGGTCTTGGAGCTCTCGTAGCTGCGTTTTCAGACAATACTTGAGGGGAGCCGGCACCCGGCGTGGTGAATGGATGACTGGGGTGGCATTCGGCTTGAGCAATATCTTGTAGCGATATGGGAGCGTGCCCATCCCATCAAACACATTGTGGTATTGTGTGAGAATGTCGTCTATCTCAGCCTGGAGATTCGCATTGGGCAAGGCCGTCGCCGGTGTCGAGGACATGGCATGAACTCGCTGGACCAGATTTAGGAGTTTGCATGCGCGAGCACCGAGCAGGGACGCCTTGTCAGGCGGGACAATCTCGAATCTTAACTTTGCCTTGATTGCCTTGTGAGATACACCTAGCTGACACGACCCACTGGCAGCTATGGCATTACCATTGTAGTCCAGGAGCTGGCAGGCTGGGGGAAGAATAATAGGTTGGTCTCGGATGCTGTCGAGGTCTGACTGTGATATGAGGTTTGCAGACGCGCCAGTGTCCAATTTAAATCGGATGCGAGACTGGTTGACCATGATGACAGCACACCACTCGTCGTCAGGATCCACACTCAGGATTGAAAGGTGGTTTGCAGGTGCGGTGGAGCCCAGTTCATGTGTGGTGATGATGCCCACCCGATATGGAGACTCGAGGCAGTCAGCATCGGGGTCCATTGGGCTGTCGGGATCAGAATCCTGCATGCCTTGTTGTACGCAGCAGACACGTCTGCGCTGTAGCTGGGATCGATGGCTGTTGCTCGGTGGAGTGGACCTGCAGAAGGCCGCGTAATGCCCAGGCTTTCCACACTGTAGACATCGCCTTCCTTTGGCTGGACATTGCCGCTTTAAATGGGCGGAGCCACAATTTGGACACGTCATGACGCTGACGTCAGCACGTTCTGTGCGCTATCGCGCATGCGCAGTGTGGTCGGCCGACATTCGCACATACGCATTAGGGTCTTCGGCCTCATCGTCCACCCGGTCGTGGCGCGCATGCGTAGGGACCCGGGAAAAGCGCGTGAAACGGCCACTCTCCTCGATGCTCAGGTCTTGCATTTTTGCGATGGCCTGCATCCTTTCTGCCTCGTGGGAGGCCAGTTTTGCAGTTTCTGCCGCCCTGATGCGGGAGTAGCGATTTCTGGCATGCTCATAGACAATGCACGTTCCGGTGGCGACGGAGAGGGTCAACTGTTTGATTTTGAGGAGCTGCTCCCGCAGGGAGTCGGACTGGACCCCGAAAACGATCTGATCACGGATCATGGAATCAGCCGTCGAGTCAGAATTACATGACTGCGCTCGGATGCGGAGATGGGTCAAGAAGGACTGAAAAGGTTCATCCTTACCCTGAAGCCTCTGCTGGAAGATGTACCGTTCAAAGCTCTCATTCACCTCAATTTCGCAGTGGCTGTCGAATTTCAGCAGAACTGTCTTGAACTTCGTCTTGTCTTCGCCATCAGCAAACGTGAGCGAGTTATAGATGTGGATGGCTTGATCCCGCGCAGTCGACAGGAACAGCGCGACCTTGCTGGCATCCGATGCTGCCTCGAGGTCGGCGGCCTCGATATACAGGAGGAACTTGTTTGAAGACTTTCCAGTTGGCGCCGAGGTTGCCGGAGATCCTGAGTTGCGGAGGAGGCTGGATCTTTTCCATGCCGCTGGGTGGCTGCTTGCTGGTTGTTGCAGATTCACTCGAAGTAGCTCCCTGGTACCATGATGTGTTAAGTGAGTTGGTTCGACGTTGACTGCAACTGGATGCAGTAAAACTAGAAACAGGCTTCCGACACAGGAGATGGTCAAACACTGTTTCATTGAACTTGCTGATTGCTGTACATAATCTGCTGTGGGTTGACACTCTATTAATCTAACTCATAACCTCCTACTGGCTTGACCAGACTAGCTCTCTACCACATGGAGATGGTGCTCACTGGCTTGTGCACTCTATCTCAGTAGCTGTGTCCTGTGAGAGAGAGTCTTAATGCCCTGTGGGCTATATAGTGGTGGTGTCCTGCCTGGTGATTGGTTGTTCTGTGTCGTGTGTGTTCATTGGTTAAGTGTGTCAATCACTGCCTGTCTGCATCTCATTATATAGATGAGTGGATATTATGACAAATGTTAGTTGTCACTTGTCAGCCTCTGCTTGGATATTGCCCAGAACTTGCTGTACTGAGGTATGGACGGCTTTAGTATCTGAGGAGTCACGAATGTGCAATCAGCAAGCGAACATCCCCACATCTGACTTTATGTGAGAAGGAAGGTCATTGATTAGGTTGGGGAACTCCTGCAATGTTGTCCCAGGATTGAGATGAGTGACCTCCAACTGCCACAACCATCTTCCTTTGTGCCGGGTATGACTCCAACCAGCGGAGAGTTTTCCCCCTGATTCCCATTGACTCCAGTTTTGCTAGGGCTGCTTGATGCCATACTCGATCAAATGCTGCCTTGATGTCAAGGGCAGTCGCTCTCACCTCACCTCTCGCATTCAGCTCTTTTGCCCATGTTTGAACCAAGGCTGTAATGAGGACAGGAGCTGAGTGACCTTGGTGGAACCCAAACCGACAGTGTACAGGTTCTTACTAAATAAGTGCCGCTTAATAGCACAGTTGATGACCTCTTCCAGCAATTTACTGATGATTAAGATTAGACTGATAGGGCAGTAATTGGCTGGGTTGGATTTGTCCTGTTTCTTGTGTACAGGACACACCTGGGGAATTTTCCACATTGCCGGGTAGATAAGTGTTGTAGCTGTACTGGAACAGCTTGGCTAGGGGTGCAGTAAGTTCTGGGGCACAAGTCTTCAGTACTATTGCCGGGATATTGCCTGGGCCCAGAGCCTTTGCTGCATCCAATGCCTTCAGCCGTTTCTTAATATCACGTGGAGTGAATCGTATTGGCTGAAGACTGACATCTGTGATGCTGGGGATCTCCGGAGGAGGCCGAGATAGATCATCCATCGGCACTTCTGGCTGAAGATTGTTGTGAATGCCTCAGCCTCGTCTTTTGCACATTGTGCTGGGCTCCTCCTTCATCGAGGATGGAGCTATTTGTGGAGCCTCTTCCTCCAGTGACTTGTTTAAATGTCCACCACCATTCACAACTGGATGTGGCAGGACTGCAGAGCTTAGATCTGACCCCTTGGTTGTGGGATCGTTTAGCTCGGTCTATTACTTGCTGCTCATGTTGTTTGGCATGCAGGTAGTCCTGTGTTGTAGCTTAACCAGGTTGACCCCTCATTTTTCAGTGTGCCTGATGTTGCTTCTGGCATGCTCTCCTGCACTCTTCAGTGAACGAGGTTTGACCCCCTAGCTTGGTGGTATGCTGGAGTGGGGGATATGCCAGGCCATGAGGTTACAGATTGTGGCTGAGTACAATTCTGCTGCTGCTGATGTCCCACAGCGCCTCATGGATACCCAATCTTGACTTGCTAGATCTATTCTGAATCTATTCCATTTGGTATGGTGGTAGTGTCACACAACACGATGGAGGGCATCCTCACTGTGAAGATGAGACTTTGTCTCCACAAGGATGTGCAGTGGTCACTCCTACCGATACTGGTGTGGACAGATGCATCTGCGGCAGGCAGGCAGATGAGGTCTAGTATGTTTTTCCCTCACCACCTCTCGCAGACGCAGTCTGTCAGTTATGCAAGCTCGGTCAGTTGGAGTCTGCACGTTCTCCCAGTGCCGGCGTGGGCTTCCTCCGGGCGCTCCTGTTTCCTCCTACAAGTCCCAAAACAAGTGCTATTAGGTGAATTGGACATTCTGAATACCTGAACAGGGGCAGGAGTGTGACGACCAGGGGATTTTCACAGTAACTTCATTGCATTGTTAATGTAAGCCTAATTGTGGCAATAATAAACACCGAGCCACTCTTGGTGAAGAAATTTGAAGTCCCCCAGAGTACATTCTGTGCGCTTTCCACCCTCAGTGCTTCCTCCAAGTGGGACAGGACATACCCTGGGATGGTGATACTGGTGTCTGGGACGTTATCTGTAAGGTGTGATTCTGATAGTATGACTATGTCAGGCTGTTGTGTGACTAGCCTGTGAGACAGCTCTCCATTGGCACAGGTTCCCAGTTGTTAGTAAGGAGGACTATGCTGGGTCGGCTGGGTTTGCTGTTGCCATTTCCAGTGCCAAAGTCATGCCGGGTGGTCCGTTCAATTTCTTTCCTTTCATTTTTTATTGACTTTGTAGCAGTTTGAATAGGCCATTTCAGTGGGCTTAGAAGTCACCCACATTGGATCTGGAGTCCATGTAGGCCAGACTGGATAAGGTTGGCAGATTTCCTTCCCTAAATGGCATTAGTGAACTAGCTGGGTTTTTACAGCAATGGACAATGGTTTTATGGTCATCATTAGACTTTTAATTCAAGATATTTATTGGATTCAATCTCCACCATCTGCCATGGCGGGATTCGAACCCTGGTCCCCAGATTATTACCCTGGGTCTCTGGGTCACCAGTCCAGTGACAATACCACTACGCCACTGCCTCCCCATCATCAGCTGCTTCATTAATGACCTTCCCTCCATCATAAAATCAGAGTGGGGAAATTCGCTGAGGATTGCAAAGAGCTGAGTGCTATTTGCAAATCATCAGATATTGAAGCAGTCCATTCCCACATGCAGCAAGACCTGGACATCATTCAGACTTGGGTTGGTAAGTGACAAGTAAAATTAACACCACACAAGTGGCAGACAATGACCATCTCCATCAAGAGAGAATTTAACCATCTCCCCTTGATATTCAACGACATTACCATTGCTGAATTACCCCACCATTAACATCCTGAGAATTGATCAAAAACTGGACCAGCCAACCACAGAAATATCAAAAATAGGAGCAGGAGGAGGCCATTGGGCCCTTTGAGCCTGCTCTGCCATTCATTATGATCATGGCTGATCATCAACTAAATAGCCTAATCCCTCCTTCCCCCCCCTTTGATCCCCTTCGCCCCAAGTGCTATATCTGCTACAAAAGCAGGACAGAGATTCGGAATTCTGCCCATGTAACGCACCTCCTGACTTCCCAAAGACTGTGCACCATCTATAAGGCACAGGTCTTGTGGCATAACACACAAGAGGCAGAATATTCTCCATAATCAGTGCACCTCCAACAACACTGAACAAGCTCAACACCATCCAGGTCAAAGTATCCCATTGATCGGACCCGATCCACCACATTAAACATTCATTCCTTGCACTACCCCTGCACAGTGGCCGCGGTGTGTACCATATATAAGATGCACTGCATCAACTTTTTAAAAAATAGTTTTTTATTCTCCTTCTTCACATTTTCTTCCAAATGTACACCCAACAATAAACAATGATCAGTAACGAATGTAATGTCAATCCCCATATCAATAATAACGCTCCATCCTCCCACCAAATCCCAGACATTGGCCTGCATGTTAACATAAACAAAGGACAAAAAGGAATCAGGAATCACCCACAGTCACCATTAACACATAAAGTCCGCCTCCACCCAACGACCCCAGCCCCCAACCCCCTTAATGTTCGATGTGATCCAATTCTCGCAAGTGCATAATGGATAACACCCATGAATTGTAGAACCCCTCCATCCTTCCCCTCAGTTCAAATTTGACCTATTCAAGCGTTAAGAATTCCAGCAGGCCCCCCCCGCCATGCCAGGGCACAGGGTGGAGAGGTTGATCTCCACCCTAACCGGATCAACGAGGCGAAGGCTACAACATCTGCCTCCGCGTCCGTTTCCAACCTCGGCTGGTCCGACACCCCAATTATTGCATCCCGAGGGCCCGGGTCCAGTTTCACGTGCACCACTTTAGAGATTACTCTAAACACCTCTTTCCAGTAATGCTCCAGCTTTGGACAGGACCAAAACATATGAATGTGGTTTGCGGGGCCTCCCCCACAACGTTCACACACATCTTCTACTTCTTCAAAGAGCTGGCTCATCCTCGCCCTTGTGAGGTGTGCTCTGTATACCACCTTCGGCTGTATCAGCCCCAACCTCGCACACGAGGTGGAGGTGCTTACCCGCCGGAGCACCTCACATCAGACCCCCTCCTCCATACCCTCTCCCAACTCTTCCTCCCACTTTGCTTTGATCCCTTGTAGTGGCGCCTTCTCCTCCGCCAAAATAGCCCCGTAAACCGCTTCAACAGTCCCCCTGTCGTCAGCACCTCCTCCAGCAATGAGGAAGCCGGCTCTACTGGGAAGCTCTGTATCTCCTTTCTGGCAAAGTCTCGAACCTGCATGTATCTAAATATTTCCCCCTGCTCCAGCCCATACTTTGCTCCCAGCTGCTTTAATCCCGCAAAACGACCCCCAAGAAATAAATCTTTTAATGTTCTAATTCCTTTCTCCTCCCATCTCCGAAAATTTCCATCCCACTTCCATGGCTCAAATCTATGGTTCCCCGAATTGGCAATGCCCTTCACCCTGCCCCCAACCAGAAGTGCTGTCGAAACTGCCTCCAAATTCTCAACAAGGCTATTAGTACCGGACTTCCTGAGTATCTCCCCGGCGCCAGCGGGAGCGGCGCTGTCGCTAACGCCTTCAATCCCGACCCCCTACACAAACTCTCCTCCATTCTGACCCATTGAGAGTCAACCCCTCTGACCCAGTTCCATACCTTCTCCACATTCGCCGCCCAGTAATAATACATCAGATTCGGAAGACCCAAACCCCCTGCCTGCCTTTCTCTCTGTAGTAGCACCTTTTAAATTCTGGCCACCTTCCCTCCCCATATGGACGAGGTAATCATCCCTTCAATCTCTCTACAAAATGCTTTGGCTGGAAAATCGGCAGGCATTGAAAAATAAACAGGAATCGCGGCAGCACAGTCATTTTAACCGCCTGTATCCGAGCCGCCAATTACAGAGGGAGACCATCCCACCTCGCCAGATCAGCTTTCGCTCTCCCCACCAAACTAGAAATGTTGTAGCTACGGAGCCCTCCCCAATCTCAGGCAACCTGCACCCCCAGGTATCTAAAGTTCATGTCAGTGCACCTCCCTCACATTTTATGCTTTCTCAGCTTGCTTGAATGGTGATATCATCATCACTTAGTCTGCATTTGTCACCAAAATTTCTTCCGTTAATCCCTGACAAGCTACCAAGTGACAACTGTGATAGGATACGTCAACTCCAGAAGGCGAAAAACAGTTTGGGGTAATTTATCCCCCCCCACCGACTGCTGCCATTTTAAATTGTTTAGCTCATTTCAGGAGCAAAGCAGAGGCAAGGCCATTGACCACATAATAACTTAAATCAGATTCCATACCAGCCATGCCTACAAATAGAATTTAATTTATATATAAAGATGCTGATGTATGAATAAGTTAAATTTTAAAGAATTTGAACGTACTGGTGGAAAACACTGAAAATAACAATATTTGCTGATGAAATTGTTTAATCAGGAACCAGCTTTAATTATTGAAGTGGGCGTGAAGATGTAGGTGCTTTGTGGAGCTGAAAGTCAGATGATTTGTGTATCATTGCCAATGTGATCATGTCACTTGCAATAATATTATGTGCTTTGAAATAATTGATATTATCGCACCTTGTTTGTAAAATCTTGTATTCATTTGTTACCTATTTCTCGGGAAATGTTGCCATTTCCAAAAACATATTTACAACACTGTACTCAGTTGGAATATATAAAGTGTTTTTAAGCTAGCGCAATAATTGTTGTGAGGTTTATCTTACCGATAAAGCTTTGAAACATTCTTTCTGTGTTTTCCTTAAGGAGTCTCTCATTGGACCTGATGGTAGTTTCCAGCTCTTCAATATTCAAAATTCCAGACATAAGGCCAGAGAGCAGACACAGACGCAGCCCTCAGTATCTCCAACAGCTCCTTTGCTACAACAAGAACAAGAGGTAGACGCAGTGCTTCAGATATGTTGTCTTTTTTTAATGCTTTTTTAAAATAAGATTGCACATTATTCCAGTATGTATCCACCAGTGATACATAAAAAGTTGGAAATAATTTACAATTTTGACCAAATTCTCTAATTCTCTCCTCATGTTGCATTTGTTGGATTTGGTGACAATTTTTCATTGCCTGCAAAAAGTCAGTGAAGAACTCTTTTCCTTTTCATTTCAGATACTAACATCAGTTGAAATAGGCCTTGCCTTTCCCTGGACTTCCAATGCTAGCCCATTGCAAAATATGACTGTGATGATTGTCCCTCTAAGGGAAACACAGCAGATTAAGTGTCACCTGGCCTGGTGGACCAATTAGGACCCAGAGTAGGGAATCACCCCAGCGCGTGGAGTCCCCTCTTAGGCAGAGACATGTATGGAATCAGGTGCAGCCATGAGGCTGCTGTTTTCTTATTAATAAATCCTTTTTGGGTTCACAAATAATGTCTGTAAAAGTGCATTATTACAATGACATTTCATCATTTCCAAATTGGGCCGGAATTCTCCATTTGGGAGACTAAGGGCTGGATTCTTCCGCCCCAACCGCTGCAAGATCACCACGGGCGGGAACCGGACAATGGGAAAGGCCATTGACCTCAGGGGGGGATTCTCTGGTTGCCGGGCAGGCCTGGTCAGAGAATCCCGCACTAAATGCTGCCAACGGAACTGAATAGTGTGCGATTCGCACCTCCGTTGGGTGCGCTATTCGGTAAGCAAATGGGCAAGCACTACTGCCGTGAATTGAGAGAATTTCCTGGTCCAGTGTGCGTTGTAACATCTGGGCCAGAAATAGCACCACAGAGCCTGACAACTGGAGCTGTTTTTAAGCGCTCCACTAACACACACTCACTGCAGCCACCAAGATGCCCCCTGCTCCATGCCAGTGAGGAGTGGAGGGACACGACACCCTCTTGCCCAGGGAGGGCCGCAGATTCAAGCCGCCCTCCTGCACACTGCCTGAGGGGAGACACCCGAGGTCCAAGGACATGGCACCAAGTCGTTCCTCACTACTACCCCCGGCCCAGGCAGCCAACCCCCATCAAGCCTGACAACGTTTGAAGCTTTTTCAATTTTTTTAGCCTCCCCCTTCCCCTCCGCAGCTGTGGCGTCCAGACCCCACTTGTAAATAATTGCACTAATTCGCACCCGCGAAACCTCTGCTTAAAAGGAGCGGAGCATCACGGAGAGTTGGAACATGAGGGGTGGGTTCCTGCGCACATCGTCGGGGCGGGAAAAAATGGCGGAAACCCTGGCGGGAACCTTCGGGGGCTAGGACGGCGCCGGAGTGGTTTGCGCCGCGCCGGGGGGAAGGGACTTGGCGCCACGCCAACCGGCGCCGAAGGGCCTCCGCCGGCCGGCGCGAGATGTTGCATGCGCGGGAGCGCCAGCGTGTGCTGGCGTCATCCCCGCGCATGCGCAGGGGGTTCATCGCCGCATCGGCCATTGCGGATCGGTACAAGGCTGACGCGGAGGAATAGAGTGCCCCCACAGTACAGGCCTGCCCATGGATCGGTGGGCCCCGATCGTGGGCCAGGCCACCGTGCGGGCACGCCCCGGGGCAAGATCGCCCCGCGACCCCCCCCCCCCCCCCCCCCCCCGAGGCTGCCCATGCAGCTGGGTCCTGCCGGTAGGGACCAACCTTGATTTACGCCGGCGGGACCCTCGTTAAATGGGCAGGACTTCGGCCCATCACGGCCCGGAAAATTCGGGCAGCCCCGGGGCCCATTGCGTCGCACCGGTCCCCGCCATTCTCTGAGGCGGGCGGCGCGATTCACGCCGGGGTGATTTTGGGGCGGCCGGAGAATTTGGAGGATGGCGGGGGCGGGATTCACGCTAACCCCCGGCGATTCTCCGACCCGGTGGGGGGTCGGTGAATCCCGCCCGAGGAGTCCAAGCCGTCAATGATATTATAATACATGCAAATTATGATTTTGCATGAATCCCCCGGTGCGGGCCGCAAACCTCGATACCACTGTCAGCTGGGGACTGGAGCATGGCATCGGAATGGGCGCCAGGCGCAAAACGGGGCTGGATTCTCCGTTCTGGAGACTAACTGGCGTGAAAATAGTGGTGTTTTACACCAGGAAAACTGGCGGGAAATGGCCACCGATTCCCTGCTACGGGGGGTGGGGTGCTAGCAGCCAGGCAGCGTGGAGCTCCCAGCTCTAGCTGCCCATATGGGGCGGGATTCTTCACTCCCATGGCAAAGTGGCCGTCGTGAACGCCGTTGAGGTTCACGATGGCGCGGAACGGCCCCGGTCCCCACCGATTCAGGCCCTGACAATGGGCCAGGATCGGGGCCGCGTCATCTACACGCGCCAGGCCTTGTCGCCCGCATAAAAGCGGCGCCGCATAGATGACTCGGCCGGCGCCGCATAATGGGCGTCATCCGCGCATGCGTGGTTACCGTCCTCTCTAAGTCCGCCCCGCAAGAAGATGGGGGACGGACCTTGCGGGGCCGCGGAAGGAAGTCCTCCTTCAGAGAGGACGTCCCGACGATCGGTGGGCACCAACCGCGGGCCACCCCACATTCCAGGTGAAGCCCAGTGCAGGATCCCCCCCCCCCCCCCCAGCGTTCACGCACCGCCCACGACTGCAGCGACCAGGTGTGGACGGCGCCGGGGGGGAACCCGCCATTTTGGCCTGGCCTCTCGGCCCATCCGGGCCTCAGAATAGCTGGGGTGCCGGAGAATCGCCATTTTCGGTGTCTCCGCCGATTCTCCGGAAATTTTGGCGGCCCAGGTGATTCTCCCAACCGGCGTGGGTGTGGAGAATCGCGCCCCCTGTCTGCAAAATTGGCGGGTCTACAGCCTGCCACGTGCTCCATGTGGAGGCAGTCTGCGGATCCGGCCTGCAAAAAATAGTCGTCGTCCCCGGCCGCCTCGCGCGCCCCGGACCGCCCCACCACAGTGCCCCCAGCCTCGAATAATGCCCCCCCCCCCCTGCCCGCGGATCGGCCCTCCCCCGGCGCTGGACTCAGTCCGCAGCCACCACACTTGAAGCCATGAGAGTCCCGCGCCATCGGGAACTCGGCCGGTCGGGGGATGGAGCATCGCGGGGCGTACCTCAGCCAACGTAAGGAGGCCGTGGATACCGCGCGCGGCGTACTCCTCGAGGACGGTGCTTTCCAGGGGGCGGGGCATCGCAAAAGCGGCACCGCCCCCGATTCTGTCGTCATCGGGGATTCTGCGCCCCGTCGCCCACCGCGATTCCGGCGTCGGGGATCAGAGAATCCAGCGCCGGGGTTTTTTCCATTTCGCACGATTCTCCGCCCAATCACGATTCTCGCTTCCGCCGTTGCGAAGCGGGGCATTCAGCCCCTGATCAAACATACATCACCATGTATTTGTGTACATTAAAATCCATCTTCCATTGCTTAACTAGATTACCTGTAGAATTGTAGAATAGGGCTGAAAAAGTGTTAAATAAAAATGTATGCAAACCTGCTTGATGCAACAGTTGCCCTTTTTTTCTCCAATTCCTGGTTGCGCTGCTTTAATATATAATTGAACTGACAGCGAGCAGTTTCTGAACGACCGTGGTATATCAGCTGAAAACAAATCCAGTTGGACTAGGAAGCTCATCCTATCTCTGAATTTACAAGCAAGAGTAAATCAACTGGGGAGGTTCTCTTGTTTCAACGTAACATGAGGCAGGAATTGTTCACATTTTGTCGCCTGTCACAGAACATGGTCTTGTCAGGAATTGGTTATCAACAAAACAAATTAGCAAAGACATTTGAAGCACGCGTACATCGTTTTCTCAGTGCTTGTAACTACAGTGATGAAAATACGCTGGTGGATATGTCAGTAAAAATTAGCCTGTGTTATAAAAACACACATAACACGTGTAGTCATTATGGAAAAATATACATTGAAAAAAATACAAAGTGTTAATTAATACCGTTGTCGCTCTCTCCTCAGATACCCTCTGTTCATTATATGTCAATGCCAGTGGCCGCACCTCTGCCTTGCTGCAGTCTTAGCCACCCGAAGATGGACAGCAACCCTCCACCATTTGCCCCATTATATAATTTGATGCCAGAAAAACCACTGGGCTATCCAATATGAACGCTTATTGTCTGCCTGCGTGTAAACTACCTCGGTTTACAGATCTGAGGTTTAAAAAGATTAGCGTTGAAGAGGGAGAGCAAGACCTTGCCCGATCGTGTAAAGCAGATGATCGCCAGTCAGCGGAGCTCTCCCCATCTTTATTCCCGTTGACTTCGCCCTATAGCGATATATAATGGCTCCCAATCACCTCTCTTACAATAGTATCTTAGTCATCGTGTTGTTACTATGCATACATATGATAAATAAAACAATGTTATGTTTTCGTTTTTTTATTAAATCATTGTAAATATTTATATCATACAATTTCAATATAATAGCTGTTTAATAGAACTCATGTATAAAGTATTGATCATTCCTGTTAAATTCATCAGGCGACAGAATGGAATAACATGCCTGTCACTCACTCGGAATTATAACCTGCAGCTACTCTGACTTCCAGCCCGTAAGGAACAGTACAAAGTGTCATACAGAACTCAGTTTCCAAAGGACAATCATCCTAATTGTACTTGCTGACTTGACTTGATTATTTTTTCAGGATTAATAGTTCTAGATTTCCTGGAATGCTGTCCTGTCCCCCTTAAGCCTCAATAAACACGAGCGCACCAAAAACACTGCTGTTTGTAACGTAAATCACAGCAAGTCCTGTCCACCCGTCACCCCTGCGCACACTAATGTCCATTGGCTCTCAGTCTACCAACATTTTCATCATGTTCAATCTATCAGCTGGCTTGCACTTCCTGATCTTCGTAACCTCCTGCAGCCCGCCAACATCTCAATGCTCCTGCAACGCGTGCCTCTTGTCCCATCTCCCACTTCCTTCAACTGACTATTACAGGCTGTGCCAAGCTCTGGACAGCCTCGACTAACCTCTCCCCCTTTCAGATGTCGTTGAACTCATTTCTTTATTTTACTTCAGTTTCGTGTGAGTCAGAGGAATTGGAGGATGGAACACCTTCAAGAAACTCTGATTCATTCTTTGATCTTGCGTTAAGAAAACAATGATTTCAATTTTCTGCAACCGAGTACCAGCTCACACCAAACTTTTACATTTCACCAGACGATCAGGCAGATAATTAATACTGAATTCGCTATTTTTCATTGCATTTATACCATGAAACCTTATTTCAGTGTGAAAAGGCTCTACCGTATCATAATGTTAATTAGTATAATATGAATATTAAAATATTCAAATGTATGTTTGGACCTTTTGGATTTTTCCTGTTATTACACCCGGAGGGATTGAGAAACCAATTCCTATAGCACACAAACCATCATTTGCCAGAACTAATGTACAGATGCCATGAGAAGTAACGTGTTCCTTGCCAATTTTTATCGGTTAGTCCACCATTGGCTGCCACGTCTTCAGCTGCCTCGACCCCAAGCTGTGAAATTCCTTCCCTAATGGAGCATAATGTCTTATAGTACACCACTCTCACTGTTATTAAACAGCATTTTATCACCTGAGTGGGTTGTGGGCATCGCTGGCTGGGCCCGTATATGGTGCCCTAATTGCCCTTGACCCGAGTAGCTTGTCGGAGGACATTGAAGAGTCAACCACATTTGTTGTGGATCTGGAGTTACATTTAGGACAGACCAGGTAAGGTCGGCAGATTTCTTTCCCTAAAGGACATCTTTGGTTCACTAATCAACAGACTTTTAATTCCATATTTTTATTGAATTCAAATTTCACCATCTGCCATGGTGGGATTTGAACCTGGATCCCCAGAGCATTGCCCCAAGTCTCTAGATTGCCAGTCCCGTGACAATACCACTACACCACCGCCTGCCAAAGTGTCAACTGGATGTTGTCAATTGGCCACCTGTCATAGGAAGCACCCAAATTTCATTTCAGTTGAACTGCAAGCAACATCAATAACAGGCAGCCAAAACGCAAAGACAGCTCTGACTGAGAGGCAAGCTAGAAAATCTACCCCTAGCTTAGCATAAAAAATTGGATGGAAACCCAACATTTAGAATTGATGTTGCATGTTTCGTTACTCTGCTGCTGTATATTAATTTTCTTCTTATGACCTTTGCACTATGGATAAACTTTGATATCTCCTGGTTTCCTTCCTCCTAGTGTCCTGCATTATAGGCATTGGCCTTCTGCTTTCTGTGAATTGGAAAGAAACTTGTGTACATGTTAACACAGTATGAACAACAAAATGGCATTTAATAGGCCATCAGACCCTATCGCACACTCAAATTTACTGCCTTTTGACATAAGCATCACCATCTCTACAATGCAATTGTGGTCAAAGTTTTGTTTTCTTGTGTGGGGGTATTAAGCACAATGAAAAGCTACTAGCATTGAGAGATACGGGGTGATTTACTTTCTGACCTCTGCTGTTTTTATAATTCCTTGAAGCTTTTTTATGGTGTGCAGATCAAAGTGCCTCAACTGAATTATGCGTTTGCATCCAATTATCCACTTGAGGTACATTTATACTGACAAAGGCTTTCTTTGCCTTGGGAGCTCATCTAACAGCAACTTCTGCATGTTGGCTAGAACCATCATCGAACTCCAGGTAATGGCAAATGATTTTGCCACCAAAATTGAAAGGCACTAGACCTCACCGATTACTTCAAGATATAGCAGAGTCTAGCTAGAGTTTGTGGTCCCAAACAATATTGAAAATGGCTGGCTCCAGGTTAAAGAATATTCTTTATTCCCATGATCCTGCTGAACCTTCCTAATCTCAACCAGGAACCTAAACCTTTAGTCTCTAATCTGAGTCCCTTATTAACATCCAGTATCCTAATTCTAGAAACATACCACACTGAATTATGCCCTCAAACCAGTTTCTTCTCTATGATCGGAGGTCTTTTTCCCACAGGCCAGCATATCTTCAACAAAAATTTGGGCATTACAGACTGAAATAACAAAGTTAAGATATTAAATCCAGTAAATTGTTATTCTAATTCAATGCTGCTCTACAAAATGCCTGTCACTTCACCTCATATGAATCCATTGCAAATAAGCTCTACTGGGGTATCTTATTTCAGAACACAAAATAAAGTAAATAAGAAATGTCAATAATAAGCCTGAGAAAAAGTCTACATTATGAGCCTTGAATAAACAGGACAAGGTTTTTCAGTATCAAGCTTTCATATACATTAACACTTAGCTTTTTAAATTTTGCTGACCATCACACAATACTTCCTCCAACAGGTAGGTTCAAATTTTGGAATTAGACTTCCATAGTAAAAAGGTATATCTCAAAAATCCTTTCTGAAGGTTGTTACGATACCAGTTGATGTTATAACTGGAAAGGAAGACCCCAGAATGGAACCCTGGATCAAATACTTCTTTACAAAACATGGAGGAACATAATCACAGGACTGCTAATTAGTTTTAACAAGAAGAAATGGTGACACAGTGGTTAGCACTGCTGCCCCACAGCACCAGGGACCCGGATTCAATTCTGACCTTGGGTGACTGTGTGGAGTTTGCACTTTCTCCTCGTGGTTGCGTTGGTTTCCTCCGGGTGCTCCGGTTACCTCCCACAGTCCAAAGCTGTGGTTAGGTGGATTGGCCATGATATAATTGCCCCTTAATGTCCAATGATGTGCAAGTTAGATGGGGTTATGGGATAGGGCGGGGGAGTGGACCAAGGTAAGGTGCTCTTTCAGAGGATTGGGTGCAGACTCGATGGGCTGAATGGCCTCATTCTGCCCTGTAGGGATTCTATGATATTGAAGGCTGGGATAGACAGGTCTTTTTGCCTGTTGGGACATTAAGGAACGTGGAAAGGGGTGGGAAAATGGAGTTGAAGTCCAAGAACAGCGATGATCTTATTGAATGGTGGAGCAGTCTTGATTAGTCGTGTGGTCGACACCTCCTCCTACTTTTTATGCTCTTTTGTCTGCATAGGAAAGTAGGAGTAGGCCATTCAGCCTGTTGAGCCTGCTTTGCCGTTCATCTGGGTCATGGCTGATCATCTACCTCCACATTACCTTCTCCTGCTATTCCCACATACCTTGATGACAATAGTATCCAGAAATCTATCGATTTCTGCTTTGAACACACTCAACGATTCAGCTTCCACAGCCCTCTGAGGTAGAGAATTCCAAAGATTCACCACCCTCTGACTGAAGAAATTCCTCTTCATCACAGTCTTAAATGGCTGACACCTCATTCTAATTCACCAGCCTTGGAAAACATCTACCCTATTACGCCCTGCAAAGCATTTTGTAAGTTTCAATGAGATCATCTCTCATTCCTCGAAACCTAGAGAACACGGGCTCAGTTTCCGCGACCTCTCCTCGTATGGCAATGCCATCATCCCAGGGGCTGGTAAGGTAATCCTCCATTTCATTCCCTCTATGGCAAGTCCTTCCTAAGGTAGACCGAAACTGCAGTCTTACCAAGGCTCTATAACATTGCAGCTAGACATCTTTACTCCTCCACACTAATCCCCTTGCGATGAAGGCCAACGTACCGTTTACCATCCTAATTGCTGGTTGAACTACCTGCTTACTTTTTGTCACTCATGAACAAGGACAGCCAGGTCCCTCTGGACATCAACATTTCCCAACTTCTCACCATTTAAGAAATACTGTGGGCTGGATTCTCTGTTGTGGGGATGCTCCATTTTTCCGGCAGCCCGGGGGTTTCCCGACAGCGTGGGGCTGCTCCACAATGGGGAACCCCCATTGACCAGCCGGCGAAACGGAGCATCTCGCTGGTGTGCTGAACCAGAAATCTGGCGCGGTGGGACGGAGAATTCAGCCTTGTGCCTTTGGGTTTTTTTCTACCAAAATGGATAACTTCACACTTATTCACATCATATTCTATCTGCTGTGTTCTTGCCCATTCACTTAAGACTGTCCAGGTCCACTTGAAGCCTCCTTGCATCCTCCTCATAACTTATATTCCATCGAGTTTTGTGTCCTCAGAAAATGTGGAAATATTACATTTGGCCCCACATCCAAATCGTTCATATAGATTGTGAACAGCTGTGATCCTAGCACTGATCCTTGTGGTACCCCATGAGTAACAGTCTGCCATCCTGAGAATGACCCATTTATTCCTACTCTGTTTTCCGACTGTTAAACCAATTCTCAATCCAAATGAGAATATTACACCCAATCTGTTGTGATGCAATTTTGTTTACTAACCTCCTGTCTGGAGCCTTATCAAAAGCCTTCATTAAAATCCAAATACATCACATCCACTGGTTCTCCTTTACATGTGCTGCAAGTAACATCCTCAATAAACTCCAACAGGTTTGTCAAACATGGACCTCCATTTCATAAATCCAGGTTGATTCTGTCCAATGCTAAAATTGTTTTCGAAGTGAACAGTTATCACATCCTTTATAATAGAGTCTAGTGGCAGCACGGTGGTGCAGTGGTTAGCACTGCTGCCTCATGACGCCACGGTCCCAGGTTTGATCCTGGCTCTGGTTCACTGTCCATGTGGAGTTTGCACATTCTCCCCGTGTTTGCATGGGTTTCGCCGTCACAGCCCAACCCAAATTGCCCCTAATTGAAAAAATGAATTGGGTACTGTGAATTTATTTAAAAAAAATAATAGTCTAACGTTTTCCCAACTATTGACGTTAAACTAACAAATTAATAGGATAGCCTACTATCCAACAGATCCCCTTTCAACTCAATGAAGTTGGCCGTTCTCCAGTTATTTTTTGCTTGATTGCGTCTTGTCCTTTTCCATAAGTATTCCAAATCTCCCAAATGCTTTTCCATTAAAGCTCATTCCATTTAACCCACTTCACTCCCCAGGACTAAACCCAGCATTGCTTCCTTCATCGTTGGACTGGAATCGCACTCACCAAAAAAGTTACCTTCGACATAATCTGCGGTGTCCATAACCTCTTCAAAAACATGTTCATAGAAAAGTAATTTAAAGCTGGCAAGTTTTAAGGTTGTTTGCTGGCCATTCAGCTGTTGAAGTATGCATTGTTTAACATGTCCACAGTTGAGCACATTGTGACCATCAGCAATGAAGAAATAACAAATACATGACCAAGTCAGCATGGGGTGCGAATTGGTGGGGAATCTAGGAGTGATAGAGCCAATTATCACAATTACCTTTCAAAATATGTTACACAACAATTACATGCGATGCAGTCAATAGTTACAGAACTTAATAAATATAAGGCATTAATGAAAAAGTACAGTTCAGCACTTTAAACAAACGTGCTTTGCTCAAAGGTTCCAAAGCGTACAGAAGGCTTTGCAGAAAGGATTTTGAAAATTGGGCCACATTACTAATGTGGTTTATTTGCTTTCACATGCTGCCAAAAATAACATCAATAAAATCGTACGGGAGACTGAAATCAAACTTCCATTATGTTCTACTGGCCAGAAAACAACTTGAACATGATGTTCCCATAATTTTTAATTGTCACTGACAGCAGGCGAGGCCTGCTCTTGTAAACGGAAGGCAATGATTTAATAGAGCTTTACGGGCAACAACCATAGGTTCACACCAGCGCTGACTGATGCCACCTTTAAAAAGTAGGGGCAGGGCGGAGGGACACTGACAGTCAGGGACCTATACACGGACGGCAGGATCGCAACAATAGACAAACTGACAGAAATTCCAGCTAGCCAGGGTGAACGAGCTAAGGTACCTGCAACTCAAAAACTTCCTATGAAAGGAGACAAGGACGTATCCACAACCACCTCAACAGACATTACTGGAAGAGTTACTGGACGCAAGCATCCTAGATAAAGGGAACTGTAGCGACATGTATGAGCGACTGGTAGAAACGGCCGACACCGTACTGGACGCAACAAAAAAGAAATGTGAGGAGGATCTGGGAATTGAAATAGGGTGGGGACTCTGGAGCGAAGCACTGCATAGGGTCAACTCCATTTCCACGTGCACAGGGCTCAGCCTGACGCAACTAAAAGTGGCACATAGAGCCCACTTAACAAGAACTCGTATGAGTAGGTTCTTCCTGGAGGTGGAGGATAGATGTGAACGGTGCCAAGGAGGCCCAGCCAACCACGCCCACATGTTCTGGTCTTGCCCCAGACTTGCAGGGTGCTGGACAGCCTTCTTCAAGGCAATGTCCAAAGTGGTGGGGATGAGGGTGGAGCCATGCCCAAAAGTGGCGCTTTTCGCGATATCAGACCAGCCAGATCTATTCCTTTTTTTTTCTCAAAGAAATTGTCGCCTCCGACATTGTCGGAGGTAGGGTCCCCTCCTCTCTTGCCTCATTAAAGGTCCTCACTAGTAGCGGAGCCAACAGGTCTACGTACTTCCTGTAGAACTCCACCGGGAACCCGTCCGGTCCTGGGGCCTTTCCCGCCTGCATACTCCCCAAACCCTTGCTCAGCTCCTCCAACCCAATTGGTGCCCCCAAACCAGCCACCTCTTGCTCCTCCACCCTCGGAAATCTCAGTTGGTCTAGGAATCGTCTCATACCCTCTTCCCCTGCTGGGGGCTGGGATCTGTACAGCTCTTCATAGAAGGCCTTAAATACCTCATTTATTTTCATCGCACTCTGAACTGTGGCTCCCCTTCCATCTTTGACTCCCCCTATTTCCCTCGCTGTCATCCTTTTACGGAGCTGGTGTGCCAGCATCTGACTAGCCTTTTCCCCATACTCGTAGGTCACCCCCTGCGCTTTCCTCCACTGTGTCTCCGCCTTCCCTGTGGTCAACAGGTCAAACTGGAGCCGTCGTCTTTCCCCAAGTAATCTTTCCTCCGGGGCCTCTGCGTATCTCCTGTCCACTCTCAAAATCTCCCCCACTAACCTCTCCCTTTCCATGCCCTCTGTCTTCTCCCTATGAGCCCTAATGGAGATTAGCTCTCCCCTGATCACCGCCTCCCATACCACCCCTACCCGCACCTCCCCGTTGTCGTTGGCCTCCAAGTACCTTTCGATACACCCCCTCACCTTCCCACACACCACCTCGTCCGCCAGCAGTCCCACATCCAGCCGCCACAGCGGGCGTTGGTCCCTCTCCTCTCCCAGCTCCAGTTCCACCCAGTGCGGGGCATGGTCCGAAATGGCTATGGCCAAATACTCCGTCCCCTCCACCCTCGGGATGAGGGCCCTGCCCAGAACAAAAAAATCTATCCGGGAGTAGGCTTTGTGTACATGGGAAAAGAAAGAAAATTCCCTGGACTGCGGCCTTGCAAATCGCCATGGGTCCACTCCCCCCATCTGATCCATAAACCCCCTAAGTACCTTGGCTGCCGCCGGCCTCTTTCCAGTCCTTGATTTGGAACGGTCTAATGCTGGATCCAACACTGTATTGAAGTCCCCTCCCATTATCAGGCCTCCTTTCTCCAGGTCCGGAATGCGCCCCAACATGCGCTTCATGAATCCTGCATCATCCCAGTTCGGGGCGTGTACGTTTACCAACACCACCCACGTCCCTTGCAGCCTACCGCTCACCATTACATATCGCCCTCCATTGTCCACCTCAATAGTCTTGGCCTCAAATGACACCGGCTTTCCCACTAATATTGCCACCCCTCTATTCTTCGCGTCCAGTCCAGAGTGGAATACCTGTCCTACCCATCCCTTTCTTAGCCTGACCTGGTCCGCCACCTTCAGGTGTGTCTCTTGGAGCATGACCACGTCCGCCTTCAGTCCCTTTAAGTGCGCGAACACTCGAGCCCTCTTCACCGGCCCATTGAGCCCCCTCACGTTCCACGTTATCAGCCGGATTGGAGGGGCTCTCACCCCCCCCATGCCCCGCCGACTAGCCATCTCCTTTTCTGGGCCAGTCCCGTGTCCACGCCTCCCTCATCCTCCAGTCCCCCAGACTGGGGGACCCCGTCTCGACCACCTCCTCTGTGTCCCATTCTATTTCGGCCAGTGCAGCAGCAACCCTTTTCCCCCCCCCTTCCCCCCGCTAGACCCCTGTCTAGCTTTTTTGCTCCCCCCATGTCACTCCCGTAAGTCAGATGACACCTGCTGACCCCGGCTTCCCCTGCCGTCCCATTGATCTCCCCATGTGGGAGTCTCCCAATCAATATGCGTTCCTTCGTTCCCCTTCCCGCTTTTCTTCCCGCGCGCAGGAGAAACCCCGCGCTTTCCACAGCCCACTCCGCCCCCTCTGGCGCAGCTCCTGTCGCGGCCTTGTCTCTCTCCCCCAGCCCATGTAACATTTCCTGCGCGTGATTGACCCCCTATATACAACAACCATCACACATCAAACATCCCCCCCCACCCTCACAAACCCTCAGTTAGAGTCCAACTTTTCGGCTTGTACAAAGGTCCACGCCTCTTCAGGCGTTTCAAAGTAGTAGTGTTGGCCCTTGTATGTGACCCACAGTCGCGCTGGCTGCAGCATTCCGAATTTCACTCCTTTCCGGTGCAACACCGCTTTGGCCCGGTTGAAACCCGCTCTCCGCTTTGCCACCTCCGTGTTCCAGTCCGGGTATATTCGGATCTCTGCATTGTCCCACTTACTGCTCCGCTGCTTCTTGGCCAATTTCAGGACCCTCTCTCTGTCCGTGAACCGGTGAAACCTCACCACCATCGCCCTTGGCGGCTCATTTGCCTGGGGCTTCCTCGCCAGCTCCCGGTGCGCCCCGTCCAACTCCAGCGACCTGGAAGGGGCCTCCGTGCCCATCATCGCCCCAAGCATCGTGCTCGCGTATGCCCCGGCATCAGCCTCCTCCACTCCTTCAGGGAGACCCAGGATCCGCAGATTATTTCTCCTCAACCTGTTCTCCAGGTCTTCGCGTCTTCCCGCCCACCTCTTGTGTAGCGCCTCGTGCTGCTCCACTCTCACCACCAGGCCCAAGAGCTCGTCCTCGTTCTGGCTGACTTTTTTCTCTGCCTCCTGGATCTTAACCTCGTGGGCCTTCTGGGTGATCCTGAGTCCTTCAATTGCCGAAAGCATAGGCGCCAGCATCTCCTTGCGCATCTCCTCGTGCTGCTCTTCGAAGCAGCGCTTGATGAACTCCTGCAGCTCCCCTTTGTCCCTGGCCGCCGCCATTTAGTTTTTTTTAACCTCGCTTCTCCCGCTGCTCCAGTGCCGCTTTTCTGGCCGTTGCACTTTGGGTCCGTTTCATAGGCGTTGGAAGGGGACCTCTCTCTTCCCTTCCCCACGGGTTTTTGTCAAAAAAAGTTCCGTTAGGGCTCCTCTAGCGAGCCCGAAAGTCCGTGGTAGTGGGAGCTGCCGAATCGTTCGGCTTAGCTCCGCATCGCCGCACCCGGAAGTCTCTATGGCCCATTACTTATTGATTAGCCAGATCTATTCCTGGGGAGGAGGGCGGACGCCCTTGCCTTTGCCTCCCTGATTGCCCGCCGTAGAATCCTGTTCGGCTGGTGGTCAGCAGCACCACCCAAAGCTGCAGACTGGCTGTCCGACCTCTCAGAATCTCTCCAAATGGAGAAAATCTAATTCGCCATCCGAGGGTCAGACGACGGCTTCCACAGAACGTGGGAGCCATTCACCCAATTGTTCTGGGACCTGTATGTGGCCAACGAACAAGCAGTAGAATAGCCAGGTAGCCAAGAATCAGGGGAAAGTAGCCAAGGTGGGGGAGGGCGGGATAGACCGGGGGGGATGGTTGGGGGGTGGGGGTGGGGGGGGGGGGGGTAGCAGCTAAACCTAAGGGAAAGGAAAGGCGAACACAGGAGAAGGGGAGGGGGGGGGAAAGAGGGTGGAAGAAGGAGGAAACAGGGAACAATAGAGGGGAGCCAGTGAGATGGGGGCGGGGGGGGGGGGGGGGGTAGGTAAGGGAATGACAGCCGGAATGAGAGCACGGGAAACAATAACAAACTTGGCATTTACAGGAGCAGAGAACAAGGAAAATCCGGGCAAAAGACGGGACGAATGGCTGAAGCGGAGGTGATCGCGAGACGACAACGGCAGCGAAAACCGTCCGGGAGAAGCAAGCGACAACACCGGCATCAGATCCATTTGTGTATTGCCCTCTGTAATTGTTCTGTATTTGTTTCCCCGGCGCCCAAATGTATATATACCCCCCCAGTTCCCCTCCCCACAAACAGATGCCTACTTATGTGCTAAAAACAATACTGCCAATTGTACAGAGGTGCTGTTGTTGAGCTAGCACATAATATCCGACTAGTTATTTTATTCTAACATTTTTTTGTTGTTGTTTGTTTTGTTTTGTTCCCTTCTCTTCTGTGTATATATATATATATGTATTCTATTTTGTGTACATAACGGTAAATATACTTTATTCAAAAACCCAATAAAAAACATTTATATAAGAAAAAGTAGAACTTTACGGAACGTAATGATTTAATAGAGTTTTGGAATTTTCTGATGCAAAGTATTCACATTTAGTCTGTAGTGATCTCTGTATATGTAAATACATGATTAGTTAATGTGCAGTCAGTACAGTCAGATGATCACTCGATGGCAACACTAACAGGGATTATATGAGCAAACTCAAGAAGTTTCCCACTTACTTCTTCTTTTTGTGTGTGTTGTAGCTAGAGTATAGAAGTGTGACCAGCTCAGAGTGTAGCATATTATATTCATTGTTAATTTAATTCAATCTTAGTTAATTCTACTAATAGTTAAAGTATTAAAGTAAAGAACTCAAGTATATTATTTTGTCACTCAATAAATCGTTTGTCATCAACTGGAAGACTTTGACTGTTTATCGTCAAGTTAAGTATAACTCGGTAAGACAAATGAGTAGCATCTTTATTACACCCCTGTAACATAACATAGTCAATGGCAATATGGCTGTAAGGAAGCCAAGCCACATATCAGGTCGCAGTCCAAAATTGTATTGCCCAAAAAGATGTTCCAACTCTACATCTGTCTTCTAAACCCAGAAAATACAGTAACCTATGGCCATTGTCAGGTCAAATGCCAGGGCCTGCAGACATAATAGTTGGTGGATGTAGGCAGTCAGACTACACTGGGTGTCTATCATCCCAACATGCAGTGATACTAAAACATTGATGTAACATGATGGTAGCTCCTTCCAAGAAAGACTCCAACATCTTAGTGGCAGCATTAGGTTTCTTGTCCAAGCTGCTTTTGACTCCTGGCTAAGATAGCCAAAAGGATTATCCCTTACGAAAGCCATATATATTAAGAATTGTTTCGGATCGCTTCTCGACCTTTTGGCGCAGATCAAGCTTCAGGTCAAACACAAGATCAGGTGCGATGCCTTTTCTTGTCAGCTTGGATCTTGTACGTCTCTCTGGCGGAGACCATGAATTGGGTTCAATTTGAATTCGAATTGGGTTTTGGAGCTAGCAATGAGATGGATTAAGGGTTTGCCCTATCCACTCTGCACATTGGCTTTATGACTTTCAGGATGGGATTTTTAATAAATGCATTCATTTTGGAGAAATCAAACCATGGTGCTTTTTAATGAGTCACCCATAATAAAATAATCTAAATGATTTAAACAGAAATGCCCTAAGAATTGCTTTAAATAAGTCTGAAATGTTAAATTAGTCAAACTGAATGCTCGATGCTGGTGTTACAGACAGAAGAAAGCGAGGTGTAAAACGGAGCTCCTTTATTCTCTCATTGTCTGTCTGGAAGCAGAGATGTTTTCTGTTTGAAATAGCCAGTGCTGCTTATTCCAAAATACCCTTGGTTTGTGTAGTAATTTAAAAAAAATAACTCAGAGCAAACTCTCAGGATTAAATCAGAAGTTTAGTTTATTCACACATTCAAACCCAGGAGGATGTTTGAACTACACAAACATATATAATAAGGGGGATAGAAAAGAGGGGGTTTTACAACTATGAATAACTTGACAGTAAAAATAACCAGAGGAATATATGATAGTTCACGAGATTTCCGGAGTCCAGAAAGTATTAATCCGGGGAGGGTTCTCTCATGGGGAAGTTTGAATTAAGGTAGGTTCCTGGCTGGAGGCAGAATTTCTTTAAGATGCTGGCGAGATGATGAGGTTGATATTCAGAGACATGTGGGCGAAATTCTCCCGAAACGGCGCGACGTCTGCCGACTGGCGCCCAAAATGGCGCCAATCAGATGGGCATCGCGCCGCCCCAAAGGTGCGGAATGCTGCGCATCTTTGGGGGCCAAGCCCCAACATTGAGGGGCTAGGCCGACGCCGGAGGAATTTCCGCCCCGCCAGCTGGCGAAAACGGCCTTTGTTGCCCCGCCAGCTGGCGCGGAAATGACATCTCGGGGCGGCGCATGCGCGGGAGCGTCAGCGGCCGCTGACAGTTTCCCACGTATGCGCAGTGGAGGGAGTCTCTTCCGCCTCCGCCATGGTGGAGACCGTGGTGGAGGCGGAAGGGAAAGAGTGCCCCCACGGCACAGGCCCGCCCGCGGATCGGTGGGCCCTGATCGCGGGCCAGGCCACCGTGGGGGCACCCCCCGGGGCCAGATCGCCCCGCGCCCCCCCCCAGGACCCCGGAGCCCGCCCGCGCCGCCTTGTCCCGCCGTTCAAAAGGTGGTTTAATCCACGCCGGCGGGACAGGCAATTTATCGGCGGGACTTCGGCCCACCTGGGCCGGAGAATCCAGCGGGGGGGGGGGCCCACCAACTGGCGCGGCCCAATTCCCGCCCCCGCCGAATATCCGGTACCGGAGACTTCGGCAACCGGCGGGGGCGGGATTCACGGCAGCCCCCGGCGATTCTCCAACCCGGCGGGGGGTCGGAGAATGACGCCCCATGGTCAGAGAGGTGGCCAATGGATTCCAGACTTCAAGGAGGGCTTGTTGCAGGATTCTTGGTCAGCTTGGAATCCTGCAGTCGGCTGTTCGCAGGTTGGAGATAAATCAGTAGACTGGCATGTTACCGAGTTCTAAACTGTATAAAGAAATTTCAAAACGGTCACGAGTCATGAAAGCTCCTTCCTCCACAATGATTTTATGAAGGGAATATTTGCTGATACTGGACCTAGCTTTTGTTTTATGTCTTATAATATCCCAGTCATTAGCCCCTGAAAGCGTCATTATCCATATTAATTACCCTGTTCCGGTAGATCTCAGACTCTGCTGCAGGGATAACCTGCTTTTAAAATGGACCTTGACAGTATCCGGTGCAAGATTCCATGAGCAACATGTCAAGGCATGTCTCCGGTGTAATTCATACAATGCTTTAGTGGGCACCTTACACATCCAGACATTAGGTGACTTCCAATGGCCATCTTTTGGTTTAGCAAAGTTCATTTTAAAAGAAGCAAAATAGAATAAAGTTTGATTTCTATCATGTCTTACTGACATGTCAATAGGAAAGAGAAGGGTTAATACTAATCAAAACATGAAAGTTTAAATAAACAAAATTCTTCAAGGGGTAGAAAACAATCCATTGACAGAGTCACTGAACAAACAGCAAGATATCTTGTCTCATCTGGACCTGCATGTCCTAATTTTTCCTATCCTAATGTATCACCTCACTTTTCTGCTTTGAATTTTATCTTATCCACCCGGTGTTGGTACCTGTTGCCAGCCTGTCTATATCCACTTGAAATCTGTCAGCGTCCTTCGCTCTTTACTGACCTTCATAATTCTGTGGCCAATCAGTTACGTATATCAAAAACAGCAGTGGTCCTTTTACTCTCACCCCTGGAGATTTTCATCCTGAATAGTTTAGTTCCAAGAATATGATAATGCTATTAACTTGTCAGCTACCTAAAGGGCTACATCCTAATCTCCAATTTATATCGATCTCAGATACTGAGCTCAGCTGCAAATTATTATTTTTTAAAAATTTAGATTACCCAATTTTTTTTTTCCCCGATTAAGTTATTTCGTCAAATAAACCAGGAAAAAAATAATCACATGAATTATGGTTTCCATCTAAATTCATGATATTGTTTTCTTAAATCTTGATAATTGGCAAGATAGGACCCATTCATTCACTCACTATCTTGTGCGGATTGTGACATGAAATTACTGCAGATACCAACTTACCCCAAATTAGTCAGTCTGAGCCAAAGTGCCTGAACTTGCTCGAGTGGCAATCAGCACCGGATTACACATTTTGTCTTAACCTTAAGGCAATGGTTTCTCTTAAGCTGCACCTCTTATCATTTAGCTCAAGGGCGAGATTTAATGGCCTCGTTGCGCCTGACTTGCTGTCGGGACAAGGCCTTTGACAGATTTGCCACGCTCAAAATGCCTCGCGAGATTTCACAGAGTATCACGAGACGCGCAATGGATCTCGCCCTCACTGGGTGTGATCCAGATCAACATATTTAAATGAACCATTCGTGGGATTCTCCCGGCACCCGGGATTAACGGCAGCACCTGGGAGACCTCGCCAGGGCGCTGTTTAGTGCTGGTTTCCTCAACTGTGAACCAGCTGTAATGCCATATAGGGAAGGTCGCTCAGGCCATTGGAGACCCCCGGCTAGGGACAGGGCAAGATGGTACCCTTTTAACTTCACACCCAAAAAGAATAGCTTACAATTTGCGCCTTAAACACTACTACTCCATTTCCCATTAAACAACGAGAAAAGAAACATACAGCTCTCAATTTATCTTACTGTGGAAGAATTGTGGACTCAGCAATAGGCAGATCAGAATTCAACTCCTCTCTCCAAAGTTTCTCCAACAACTGCCTCTCTCCACAGCTTCTTGAATAAAAACTGCCTCTGTCCACAGCTTCTCCAAAAAAACTGTTTCTCTCTACAAGCTTTTGAAAATGTCTCTCTGCATTCCTTGGCTCCAACCAGGAATGAGTTTATCTCCTCAAGCTGAAAAACAAATGGGGATGAATTCTCCGCCGTCGGGATTCTCCATTTTGCCGGCAGCACGGGGGTTTCCCGATGGTATGGGGCTGCCCCACAATGGGAAACCCCATTGGTCAGCCGGCGAAACAGAGAATCCCGCCCATGATCTCTGTAGGCTGCAAAGCACATTAACTCCCCAGGGACTTCCCCAGTCAAACTACAGTCCATTAGTCCAGACTAAAAAAATATATTTCTTCATCAATTTCATCTTCTGGCTGCTAAACGCACCCAGGCCCTGTAAAACAGAATTTTAAAAAAGCGTGACCATTGCAGTCAAACACACTCTTTTAACCCTTAAATAGCCTTAAACGTTGAATCCAATATTCCTAAATCTTCCAGTCGTCACACTTTGTATACATTAATTATGAATTGTCCTTCCCAACTATAAACATCTTTTGTTTTTTTTGCTAGAGTTAAGGTGAAAGTTTGAGAACATATCTGGTGCCTTTCATTAATATTCTTGTCAGGTTATAATTCCCAGTGTTCTATAAAAATCCCCAGCAGATACAATTAAAATAAAATTCAGCGAGATGCATCACATCTGCAATTTATTATTGAAACTGAAATAGTGGAAACATGCTTGCCTTTGGATCCTTAGGAATTTGAATGTAAATCTCTTGACATCAGTCAATAATTCTATTTGGGACAAAATGTGCAGCAAATGTAAAACTGTATTCAGCCTTCCAATATGCCCATTGAATGTCAATTGAATTAGTTTTTGCAGCTTCCCAAGATGGCAGCCAATGTTTTTGTGTTATTTCTGTGAAACGTGGCAATATAAAACGATAATTCCGTTGTACTTTTAATTTGAAAATTATGTTTGGCCCAGAGATGTCAATGAACACTTAACAGACCATGAGTCTGCTTATTCAAGACCTCAATTCGGCATTTGTCATCTGATACCTAGTAGCCTGCTTTTAGGTTACCATGTGCCCGATACCATTTACTGGCCAAGCGGGTAAGCGATTAACTCAGTGTTTTGCTTTACCCGAGTTGCCAGCTGGAGATGTTTGAGGGTTCGGACAAAGGTGACTTGTAAAATCTGTACCTCTTGGGGATATGGAAGAAACTGCAAAAAAACATGTTCTCAGGATGCGTTGATGTCAGCTTACTGTCTGTACTTATCCTGAGAAAGTGCAGGTTGACCTTCTCCTGGTCATTCTGGTGTTCCCAAACTGGTGATTAATAAAAAAACTAAGATTTTGATCTAGTCTTGATGAATGAACTTGTGACGTGACATCTTTTGGACTACTTTTGGAATGTCATTTAATTTTTATATCAACCTTATATTAATTCTGATATAGCAAATGTTGCCTGGGCAGCATTAATCTAAATAAAGCAGGCAAAAACAGGATTAACATGAAGAGGCTAGGAGGGCACAAACTGAAATTTCCTATTCAACATACATTTACACATTTCCTTCCCAGAAGTATAAAGTAGGTTTGCGGTTTAACAACCATATAGTCTTGGCAGCCAAGGTTGCTAATTTATTTTAGTATTTAACAAGTTTACATTGGGAGGGTCACGTGATGAGATTGCGTTTTCGCAAGGCCCGGCTCTGCTCATCTTTTAATCCTTTATTTTATCCTGGTACACATTTCATGTTGCTTTCTCTTCGGTTACCTGACTTGCTCAATGTCCCTGGAAGTTCTTGATTGGTGTTTTGCGAAGAAGAGCAGAGATAAATCGGAAAATTCTCATTTGTTCATGGTGGTCGGAGTTGCAGTGGCGTAGTTACTGCTGAGCATGCTCTTGCTGCGTTGGTGCTGTGTGCATCGAGACGATGGCCGACATTGAAAATGTTGCCTTGGTTGAAGATCTTGGTCGTGCAAGTCGTTAGAGCTCACTTTGAAGAATTGTGGGTATTTTAGGAGATCGCTGGGATGCACTGGAGAGTTCTTGCATTCAAAAGAGCACTTTCCCTGGTGATGACCTACCTGTCTTCATGTCATCAAGACCCTACTGAATGGTGTGTCATTTATCCTGGTGGGTTTGGGAGGTAACGGCTGAGCAAGGTGTGACCATGGATCCGGTTCCTGATGAGAGGTGAGTTACCAATTGGGTTTGAAAATTGGCAGCCATGTTTTGGTAATCTTGATTCGGGGGACGAGGGCATCAGGTTCAATAGAGCACAATGAATCCGATCTTCGAGGTCAGGGTTTCATCCTAGTCTCGATGCTGGTCATGAGGGTTTGGAGGTAGCCAAGCGGATCGAGTCACCCCCCCTTGGCCAGGGCCTAGACTGTGGACCACCTGGGCGACAGAGAGATGGCATTGTGGAAGTGATGGTGCTCAATCAATGGAATCTTTGATAGATCTCCAAAGGTGCTTGCTGACTTATCCTTTTGGGTGTCTCTGTGCTGCAATTCTTTTATAATCCTGGACGTTGTGATTATAAGAACATAAGAACTAGGAGCAGGAGCAGGCCACCTGGCCCCTCGAGCCTGCTCCACCATTCAATGAGATCATGGCTGATCTTTTATGGACTCAGCTCCACTTTCCGGCCCGAACACCATAACCCTTAATCCCTTTATTCTTCAAAAAACTATCTACCTTTATCTTAAAAACACTTAATGAAAGAGCCTCTACTGCTTCACTGGGCAAGGAATTCCATAGATTCACAACCCTTTGGGTGAAGAAATTCCTCCTAAACTCAGTCCTAAATCTACTTCCCCTTATTTTGAGGCTATGCCCCCTAGTTCTGCTTTCACCAGCCAGTGGAAACAACCTGCCCGCATCTGTCCAATCTATTCCCTTCATAATTTTATGTTTCTATAAGATCCCCCCTCATCCTTCTAAATTCCAACGAGTACAGTCCCAGTCTACTCAACCTCGCCTCGTAATCCAACCCCTTCAGCTCTGGGATTAACCTAGTGAATCTCCTCTGCACACCCTCCAGTGCCAGTATGTCCTTTCTCAAGTAAGGAGACCAAAACTGAACACAATACTCCAGGTGTGGCCTCACTAACACCTTATACAATTGTTATGTTGCTGATTATTTACTGTTGTCCTTTCTCTTGCAAGTGAGGGCGAGTGTTGTTGATTATCCTGTTCCAGCAAAATCATATTGAGTCGATTATGTGAAGTGTGATCGGCGCACAGCTTTACTCCTTTTCATGATGTCTTATAATCCTTGTGTTTGTGGAAGGGGAGCCTATTGTTTTCATCACCCCCATTATTGTTTATAAGGAAGATAAGTGGAGAATGGTGGAGACTTAGAGTTGATAGGGTTAGTTCAGTCTTGAGATTGAGGATAGCCACCCCGGGTAGAGCTAATCCATGTCAGGGTTTATTTTGGATTTTTAAAAGAATTTAAGAATCAGTGTCTTTATCCTTCGATTGACTGGGCAGATTTTGTATCTTGGAGAGGACCGGGTCCCTTCCGACTCTTTTTTGAGGTTGAGCCTTCTTTCGCTTCATTCTCTCTCTGTGGTCCTCTTTTGAGCTATTAGAACAAGGAGACTTCCGGTTGCGCCTATGCGGAACTAAGTCGCACATTCGGCAGCTCCCACTAAAAACGGACTTCAGGGCCCCCAACGGCACTTTTTCGATGTTTCCTGACGTGGGAAGGAGATTGCAATAGTTCCCCGACAGTGTATGGCTTGGACCAGGAGCGGGGCGACTATAAAAGTGGTGGTGAACCCAAAGAAGGTGCGAGGGAAGAGGAGCAAAATGGCGGCAGGCGGGGACCAGGCAGCGTGGATGCAGTGGGCGCAGGAACAGCAGGAGGTTATCCAGTGCTGCTTCAGGGAGATTAAAGCGGACCTGCTGGAGCCGATGAAGGCCTCTATCGACAAGCTGCTGGAGACACAGACGGCCCAGGGGGTGGCGATCCGCAAGGTCCGACAAAAGGTCTCCGACAACGAGGACAAGATCTTAGGCCTTGCGGTAAAGGTGGAGGCGCACGAGGCGCTCCACAAGAAATGGCAGGAACGGTTCGAGGAGATGGAGAATCGGTCGAGGCGGAAGAATTTGCGAATTCTGGGCCTCCCGGAGGAGGGGTCGGACATGGGGGCCTATGTGGTCATCATGCTAAACTCGCTGATGGGAGCGGGGTCCTTCCAGGGGCCCCTGGAGTTGCAAGGGGCCCATAGAGTGCTGGCGAGGAGGTCCAAGGCTAACGAGCCGCCGCGGGTGGTGCTGGTGTGGTTCCATCGGTTCGCTGATCGGGAGTGCGTGCTCAGGTGGGCCAAGAAAGACAGGAGCAGCAGGCGGGAGAACGCGGAGGTTCGACACACCAGGACTGTAGTGTGGAGGTGGCGAAGAAGAGGGCCGGGTAAAATTGGGCGAAGGTGGTGCTGCACAGAAAGGGGGTGAAGTTTGGCATGCTGCAGCCGGCACGACTGTGGGTCACCTACAAGGACCGGCACCATTATTTTGAGTCTCCGGAGGAGGCGTGGGCCTTTGTTCAGGCCAAGAAACTGGACACAAACTGAGGGTCGGGATGGGTGGTCAGGGATCGCTGTTGGGGTGTTACACTTTGAGGGGGGGGTTCTTTGCTGTATTTCTGTTTGGTTCGATGAGGGTGGTTAGGGTGGGTTGGGCAGTTTTGGTTGGGTCTGTCGGGTGGGCTCTTGGAGGGGGGTAAGTAAATGGAGTAGGGGTGGATGGCCGGTAAGGGGGGGGGGGGCCGAGTCTGGGGTGAGGAAACTGGGCCTGTAAAAGGAGCGGCCACAGAGGTGGCGGGGCCGGGCAGGTGGAAAGCACTTTTTCACGCACTGAAGGTTGGAGGGGGCGGGCCCGGGAAGCGAGGGTTGTTTCCCGCGCTTGGGATGGAAGGGGGAGGCGGAGAGCCTGTGGATGGGTAATGGAAGAGGAGGGAATGTCCCACAATGGGAGGAGTCGAAGGAGAGGCGGGAGTAGCCAGGGTCAGCAGGAGTCAGCTGACTTGCGGGAGTGCAATGGGGGAAGTAAAGCAGCTAGGAGGGATCCTAGCTTTGGGGGGGGGGGGGGGGGAGAGAACCGGGTTGCTGCTGCTATGGTCAAGGGGGAGCTGGAGCGAGTAGAGGGGGTTGGGACGGGGGTCTGCCGCCGTGGGGAACGGGCCGGGCGTGTGGCTGGCCAAGGAGGGGTTATGGCTAGTCGGTGGGTGGGTAGCCCCCCGATCCGGCTGATAACCTGGAATGTAAGTGGGACTGAACTGGCCGGTCAAGCGGACCCGGGTGTTCGCGCACCTGAAGGGGCTAAAGGCGGATGTGGTCATGCTCCAGGAGACACACCTGAAGGTGGAAGACCAGGTAGGATTGAGGAAGGGGTGGGTAGGTCAGGTGTTTCACTCAGGGTTGGATGCCAAAAATCGGGGGTGGCGATCTTGGTGGGAAAGAGGGTGTTGTTTGAGGCGTCGAGCATTGTGACAGACAATGGCGGCAGTTACGTGATGGTAAGTGGTAAGTCGCAGGGAGAGATGGTGGTGCTGGTCAATGTGTACGCCCCGAACTGGGACGATGCAGGTTTTATGCGGCGCATGTTGGATCGGATCCCGGACTTGGAAATGGGGGGCCCGATAATGGGGGGGGGGGGGGGGAGAGAGAGAGAAAGAGACTTTAACACGGTGTTGGATCCGGCACTGGATCGCTCCAGGTCTAGGACGGGTAGGAAGCCGAAGGCGGCTATGGTGCTGAGGGGGTTTATGGACCAGATGGGAGGGGTGGACCCTTGGAGATTTGCAAGGCCGGGGGCAAGGGAATTTTCATTCTTCTCGCATGTTCATAAAGCTTACTCCCGGATTAACTTCTTTATTACGAGTAGGGCGCTGATAGCGAGAGTAGAGGATACAGAGTACTCGGCGATAGCCATTTTGGATCACGCCCCACATTGGGTAGACCTAGAGCTGGGGGAGGAGAGGGACCAGCGCCCGCTGTGGCACTTGGAGGTGGGGCTGTTGGTGGACGAGGAGGTTAGTGAGCGGGTCCGCGGAAGCATAGAGATACCTGGAGGCCAACGATAACGGGGAGGTCCGAATGGGGATGGTATGGGAGGCGCTGAAGGTGGTGATTAGGGGAAAGCTGATCTCCGTTAGGGCCCACAAGGAGAGGAGAGAGCAGAGGGAGAGGGAGAGGCTGGTGGGGGAGATGGTGAGGGTAGACAGGAGGTATGCGGAGGTGCCGGAAGAGGGACTGTTGAGGAAGAGGCATAGCCTCCAGGCCAAATTTGACCTGTTGACCACCAGGAAGGCGGAGGTGCAGTGGAGGAAGGCCCAGGGGGCGATTTATGAGTATGGGGAAAAGGCAAGTCGGATGCTGGCGCATCAGCTTCGGAAGCGGGACGCAGCTAGGGAGATCGGGGGAGTTAAGGATAGGGGAGTGTGGTACGGAGTGTGGTTGACATCAATGGGGTCTTCAATGAGGAATTGTATTGATCAGAGCCCCCACGGGAGGGATGGGCCACTTTCTGGACCAAGTGAGGTTTCCGAAGGTGGAGGAGGGACTGGTAGCGGGATTGGGGGCCCCGATTGGGCTGGAGGAGCTGGTCAAAGGGATAGGGAGCATGCAGGCAGGGAAGGCACCGGGGCCGGACGGTTTCCTGGTCGAATTCTACAAGAAATATGTGGACCTGTTGGGCCCGTTGCGAGTTAGGACCTTCAATGAGGCAAGGCAGGGGGGGGCTTTGCCCCCAACTATGTCCCGGGCACTGATCTCCTTGATCCTGAAGCGGGACAAGGATCCCCTGCAGTGTGGGTCTTATAGGCCGATTTCATTGTTAAATGTAGATGCCAAGGTGCTGGCGAAGGTCTTAGCAACGAGAATTGAGGATTGTGTGCCACAGGTGATCCACGAAGACCAGATGGGATTCGTGAAGGGGAGGCAGTTGAACGCGAATGTGCGGAGGCTCCTGAACGTTATTATGATGCCGGCGAGGGAGGGGGAGGCGGAGATAGCGGTGGCGATGGACGCCGAGAAGGCCTTCGATAGGTTAGAGTGGGGATACTTGTGGGAGGTGTTGAAGAGGTTCGGGTTTGGGGAGGGGTTTGTCAGGTGGGTTAGGTTGTTGTAGGAGGTCCCGATGGCGAGTGTGGCCACAAACAAGAGGTCCGAGTACCTTTGGCTGCATCGAGGGACGAGCCAGGGGTGTCCCCTGCTCTTCGCACTGGCGATTGAACCCCTGATGATGGCACTGAGAGAGTCGAGGAACTGGAGGGGGTTGGTGCAGGGCGGGAGGAGCATAGGGGGTCGCTCCATGCGGACAACTTGCTGCTATACGTGGCGGACCCAGTGGGGGAAATGCTGGAGGTAATGAGGATCCTCAGGGAGTTCGGGGATTTCTCAGGGTACAAGCTCAACATGGGGAAGAGCGAGTTGTTCGTGGTTCACCCAGGGGACCAGGAGAGGGGGATTGGCGAGCTCCCACTAAAAAGGGCGGAGAGAAGCTTCAGGTACTTGGGGGTCCAGGTGGCCAGGAGCTGGGGGGCCCTGCATAGACTTAATTTCACGAGGCTGGTGGAGCAAATGGAGGAGGAGTTCAAGAGGTGGGACGCGTTGTCGCTGTCCCTGGCGGGAAGGGTGCAGTCAGTTAAGATGACGGTGCTCCCGAGGTTTTAATTCCTGTTCCAGTGCCTCCCCATGTTTATCCTGAAGGCCTTCTTTAGGCGGGTCAACAGGAGCATAACGGGGTTTGTGTGGGCGCGAGGGACTCTGAGGGTGAGAAGGGTGTTCCTGGAGCGGAGTAGGGATGGGTGGGAGCTGGCACTGCCCAACCTCTGCAGGTACTACTGGGCCACCAATGCGGCGATGGTGTGCAAGTGGGTGATGGAGGGGGCTGCATGGAAGTGGCTGGAGACGGCATCTTGTGAGGTTACGAGCCTGGAGGCGCTGGCAACGGCGGCGCTGCCGCTCCCTCCAATGATGGTAGTGGCAGCTACCCTCAAAATCTGGGGGCAGTGGAGGCGGCACAGGGGGGCAAGTTGGGGCCTCGGTGTGGACCCCCAATACGGGGGGAACCACCGGTTTGTCCCAGGGAGAATAGATGGAGGGTTTCCGGGGTGGCACAAGGCACGGATAAGAAGGTTGGGCGACCTGTTTGTGGGCGGGGAGTTCGCGAGCCTGGGTGAACTGGAGGAGAAGTATGGGCTCCCCCCGGGGAACACCTTCAGATATTTACAGGTAAGGGCGTTTGCCAGGCGGCAAGTGGTGGAATTCCCGCGGCTGCTGCCATGCACAGTACAGGATGCTCTTTGGGGGGGGGGGGGGTGTTGGAGTGGGGAAAATCTCGGAAACTTACCAGGTGATGCAGGAGGAGGAGGCGGCCTCAGTGGTGGAGTTGAAAAGTTGAAAGGTAAGTGGGAGGGGGAGTTGGGAGAGATCGAAGAGGGGACGTGGGCAGATGCCCTAGGGAGGGTGAACTCTTCCACTTCGTGCGCGATGCTCAGCCTTATACAGTTTAAGGTGCTGAAAAGGGCACACATGACTGGGATAAGGATGAGCCGGTTCTTTTGGAGGGGGGGGGGGGGGGGGGGGGAGAAAGAGAGGACAGGGGTGGGGGGGGGGGGGGGGAGGACAGGTGTGTTAGGTGCTCAGGGAGCCCAGCAAATCACACCCATATGTTCTGGGCATGCCCAGCGCTGGAGGAATTTTGGAAGGGCGTAGCAAGGACAGTGTCGAGGGTGGTAGGTTCCAGGGTCAAACCGGGCTGGAGGCTCGCAATATTTGGGGTTGCAGGGGAGCCGGGAGTGCAGGAGGCGAAAGAGGCCGGTATTCTGGCCTTTGCGCCCGGCGAAGGATTCTTCTTCAGTAGAGGGATGAGAGGCCCCCAAGCGTGCAATCCTGGATCAACGATATAGCAGGGTTTATTAAATTGGAGAGGGTGAAATTCGCCTTAAGGGGATCGGTACAAGGGTTCTTTAGGCGGTGGCAACCGTTTTTGGACTTCCTGGCAGAATGGTAGACAATCGTCAGCAGCAGCAGCAGGGGTTGCCGGGGGTTCTATTTTATTTTTGTTTATTTACCCTGGGGGTTCGAAGGGGGTGTATATATTTGCTTTGTGTTAACTCAGGGTGTTAATTTATTATTTATGTATAGGGGGAGGGGGGCACGGGTGTTGTTTTACTTTGTTTTGTATTTAATTCTATTGGGTTTCTTTTTCATTCTGTTGTTGATATTTTGTGAAAACCCTAATAAAAATTATTTAAAAAAAAAGAACAAGGAGATTAATAATTTTTTTTATTTGTTCATGGGATGTGGGTGTCACTGGCCGGGACAGTATTTATTGCCCATACCTGAACGCATTTAAGAGTGAACCACATAGCTGTGGGTCTGGAGTCACATGTAGGCCAGATCAGGTAAGGACAACAGATTTCCTTCTCTAAAGGACATTAGTGAACCAGATGGGTTTTTACAACAATTGAAAATGATTTCATGGTCATCTTTAGACTTATTATTTGAATTGAATTTTATTTTTTTGTCACATGTACCGTGGAAAAGTATTGTTCTGCATACAATCCAGACAGATCGTTCCATACATAAAAAAAGATATAAATACACAATATAAATACATAGGCACAGGCATCGGGTGAGCAAACGGAGTGTAGTATTACTCAGTAGAGAAGTACTACTCAGTAGAGAAGATGCATGAAGAGATCAGTTCAGTCCATAAGAGGGTCATTCAGGAGTCTGGTAACAGTTGGGAAGAAGCTGTTTTTAGACTTTTGTAACTCCCTTGGATGAGAGGCGGGTTCGCAAGATGGCCTGGGCTTGTGTTCACAAATAATTTCTTATGGTCTTGGGCCGAGGTGTTCATGAGGGTCATCCTTGGGGGGGGGGGGGGGTGAGGAGAGCGGGATGCCTTTTTGGTTAGTGAGTTACCCGTTCTCTTCTACACTGATGACTGCTCAATGTGCACCAGGGAAATAGTGCCTGGATTGGGCCTTGATCGCTTGTTACCCTGTGGGTAACTCCCCTTAGGACTGGGGTTTCTATGCATTTTCTTTGCTTTTGTAAGGGTGGGTATGAAGAATCCAGGCTTGGCTCCTACTTGGGGGCTGATGGGTCTGATATTTGAGAAGAGGAGGCTGTGGTGAGTCATTAGTGACGCTAGAGTTGACGGAGGTGTCCATTGGTGCGCACCTAAACATAGTGCGGAAAGTTTATCCTGACTTCTTGTAATAATTGCAGACTGATGGGGTGTGGGAGAGTTGCACCAATTTACCATGTTTTTCATGGCCCCATTCCGGTTTCTCCTCGTCTCTGGTGGAGCTGTAGAGGTACCTAGTTTTGTCTAATTATCGTATAGAGCCAGTTGTGATATTGTTCTGCTGTCTCTGTGTTGATGTATGCGGAGCCATTTTTTGTTCCTTGCTTATGACAATGTATTGTTTTGTAAATTTGTTGCATTATTCTCCTAATGTAAAACCTTAATACTGCTTAAAACTACAAACTTGACCTGGCTTGAGTAACCATTCACTTGCCACTTTCTGTAGTTACTACCACCAGCTTATGATCCTTTGTTTATCATAACATGTATATCAATAGCTTGGGGGGGGGGGGGGCGGAGGAAAGAAGCCAAGATTGTCCAGTGATTCATCCTATTTGATGTCCTCATCAATGTCAACTTAAGGATTGCAGCATTCTTTTCACAGTTGTTGCTGCATTGTTAGTGAAATCTCCTCATCCAACTATTGTTCTGTCTGTACCTAGATGCAGTACACTCTTCAGGACCAGGCAGAGGGCACTTTGGTTTTCTTCAATAACAGCAGAGTTCAATTACAGTTAAACTGGTAGTATAGAAAATACAAATAATTATTTCACTTTCTGGAACTGATAGGCATGCAAGGGAATGTTTCTACATAAAAGTACCTTCTGGGAGGTAAATGTGACTAACAGGCTTTTTGCTAACGTGCCTGCCTCCACTGTAATGTGCTTGGTGTACAGTACCTTGAAGAGTGGTGGAGGGAAGGAAGGAGGAATCACTGCAGGCGTTTATTTTTGCTAAAACCAATGGCAAGGACATGGATTTATGGTAAATTAAGCCTGGTATGTGGCAATGAATTTGTACATCGAGAACATCAGAGCGACTTGCATATTGGAAGCTGCTCTGCATGTGTTTGCGATAAAGCTGATGACAAAACTTTGAGGCTTGGCATGACAGCAGCTGGAAGCTATTCACTGAAAATTAGGATATCTGACCAATTGCTCAAACATCCAGGATTCATTATCTCTGGTATGACTGAGGCAAAAGTAATCCATTGAACTTCTGTACGTCCAACTGGTGGATCCACCATTTGAGGTGTTCTAGATTCTAACTGAACTGTAATATTCACAACAGCCCCAATTACAGAAGGACAATTCATATTCATTCAGACAAAACTGCTCTCATTTCTCAGCATGTGGGCAAGACCAAGCATTTTATGGCTGCCTGGAGTAGTGATGCTGAATAATCTTATTAAAACTGTTGCAGTCCTCTGGGTTGACAATTCACTCATGATGGTGAGGTAGAGAATTCCAGGATATTGATCCAGTGACAACAAAAGTCAAGATGAAGTGAAAATTAGAGGGGAACTTGAAGACAATAATCTACCCATCTGTCTGTTCAGGCAGATGTACTTGACCTAATCAATGAGGTGGGCCAGGTTGTCTTCTTCCCGTGTCTGCGTGGGTATCCTCCGGGTGCTCCGGTTTCCTTCCACAAGTCCCGAAAGACCTGCTTGTTAGGTGAATTAGACATTCTGAATTCTCCCTTGGTGTACTCAAACAGACGGAATGTGGAGACTAGGGGATTTTCACAGTAACTTCATTGCAGTGTTAACGTAAGCCTACTTGTGACACTGATAAAGATTATTAATAGTTTACATAAAAAACATTACCAGCATTTCTTACAATGCAAACAAACGCCTTGCATCTATATAGAGTCTTTAATATAGCAAAACAGTCCTGTTAAGCACTTTGTGACACAATCAAAACTTTTTAACACTGAACCAAGGAAAGATATCAGGACAGGTAAACAAAAGCTTGATCAAACATGCCGTTTTGAGGAGCATGTTAAAGGACGAGGAGGTAGGTAGAGAGGTTTAGAGGGGGATTTCAGAGCTTAGGGCCAAGACAGCTGCCATTTGGGGAGCAGTTCAAATGGGAAAGTTCAGGATGCCAGGATTGGAGAATCTCAAGAGATTTGTAGGGCTGGTGGGTACACGATGGTTGTAACAAGAAGGGTTTTCACCTGACAGTTTCGCTAGATGCAGAATGCTCATATATACACAAATATTTTGACTGAAAATGAATGCACACCTTTACTCAAAAATATTTGCAATTATTTGTCAATACACAAGTATGGAGTAAATTTCAAAGTCATGTTTTAATATTTTGATAAGAAAATAAAATTTAAATAAAAATACATTTCTAAAACACTAGCATGCAGATAAACAAGTGCTGGGGCTTTTAAAAGGTACAGCTCCTTGAGACAAGCAAAGCTAATATACAACATAATACAACAGTCTGGCTTTTCAAAATATACACATTAGAATATTAATTGAAGAGAACATATAAACTATAGACGGCAAAACACAAAGTAGACCCTTTTCTGGAAAATGCCTACTTACGTACCCAATTGCTCAACAGTTGATACAAAACTTAATCAGCTGGCAGCAATCAATCTTATGCTTTCTTTCATTGAGATTTTAATTAGTGCGGACAATCAGGAACTGAATTGTGTTCTTTGGGGACTGCATTTTTTACATTAATTTTTTTATTTAAAAAAAAAGTGACCTTCTGCAATTACCCAAAACAAGCTTTGCTATGGCATCAATTACGAACAAATATTCAGGTTGAGTAACCTCAGGTTTCTCATGGTTGAACTTTGACAAAGGGTCATCTGGACATGAAACGTTAGCTCTTTTCTCTCCCTACAGATGCTGCCAGACCTGTTGAGATTTTCCAGCATTTTCTCTTTTGGTTTCTCAACTGTTCTGCTCCACCACACGATGCCATGACATGTTGAGACCATCCCCCCCAAACAGTAATCACTATTTTTGTAACTGACCCCCAAAATGAGAAGTATTAGGCAGAATAAAGTTAAATGCTCCGAGACTCACCATCATGTATATTGGGTGAAAATACCATACAGCCCAATGCTTAAATATACAATCAAGACAAGTCTTAGGAGTGTACTTCAATGCTGTTGAGTTGACAGATCTTTCGGAACAGTACAATTAGTCACTAGCATAGGGAAGAGGTTGTGGTGGGTGTGAAAGGAAAATCAGCTAAGGTTCCTGTTCCTAACTAATGCCAATGATTCTCATTGTACAGGTGAGGGAGGAGGGGACCAGTTTAGCTCAGCTGGCTGGACATTCGTGATGCAGAGCGAGGCCAACAGCACGGGTTCAATTCCTGTACCAGCTGAGGTTATTAATGAAGGCTCCGCCTTCTCGGCTTTTCCCCTCGCCTGAGGTGTGGTGATCACCACCAGTTAGCTCTCCCCCTCAAAGGGGAAAGCAGCCTGTGGTCATCTGGTGTTATTGGCAACTTTACACGTCAGGAGGCAACATTGGACTCGGTTATGCTGGTATCCACAACTGAAGGTCCATCCTCCCACACGCACTGTTAAAGCATCTGACACTAGGGGAATTTATGAATTTTGTCTGTAACATTGTGAATCTCTCTCCCCCACAACCTCCACCAACCAAGGACAAAGATGAAAGACATGATGAAATCACAACAGTCAACCAACAGGTTCTATGTGAGTCAATGAACCAAATGGAAATTTGTATATTATTGGGAAATCATATGAACAGTAGCCAATGAACCGAATCAATAAGTAAAACTTTCTTCCACAAAGAGGAAGTGGAGGTAGGGTGCAGGGAGTCAACATTCTTATTCGTGACAAAGAAATTGTGATTTTAAAAACAAATTCAGCTATTTGTTTCTGTTGGAAGATTATGGAAATGCTTTTGGTCCCTCATTGCATATAACCTAAATTTTGAACTGCATCTTTTCAGGGAACTCAGAAGAGTAAATTATCAGCCAAGTCCTTAAAATAAGAAGGATTAGCAAAAGTGCTAACTTGGATGAGTATCAGTACTGGAGGGTTGCAGATCTGTACTCCAGTACAGAAATTAAAAGAAAATACAAATTGCTTCGGGTTAGTGGATGTTCTTTTAGATCTCGCGTGTGTGGTTATTTTCGAATTTAAAAACGACTATGAACACTAATGTACCAGTTTTCTCCCATCATTAGTACCTTTATATATTTTATGCAACTGGAAATACGAAGAGTTGATTTGTAATTAAAATCCAGTATGTCCAATGAGATACTGGCAACTTCCCTCCACATATTGTCCAGGCTATTAACATTTAAAAAAATATTATGGTCTTGACGCTACGGTCAAAAATATTCAAGTATTTATTAAAAGTTACAATCGTCTGAGAAGATAGAAGCCACGAGGCATGATGTTCGACTCTGAATAGCAGCATATGCAGGGAATGCCAAAATTCTAGAACTGCTCACAGCCGGTGTAAGGAATATTCAATCTGAATTTAACACAATGAATACTGAAAGCATGTGTGCGATGGATTGGACGTTCTAATTACTGTGGAAAATACTCTGAATGATTCAAGCGATCAGCAGAAATTGCAGACCTTCCTAGGGTATTAAAACAAATATTTAACAGCTTCCATTCAGTTCATTTTTCATTAAAAGACAGGAAGCTATTTAAATTATACAAGAATACCTAATGCAAGTTAAGGAAATTTGGGCAGATCCTTAGACATATTACATGACAGAAAATGAATACACAGAACGGATGACCAATGAATAACCACATTATCGCCAAGTTGATCATTCAACTGATCTGATAAAATTGATACTTGTATCAGTTTTTAAAAAAAAAATCATAAATTAAGATCACCTGGAGAAGTTCAGATGATTAAAGTGCATTGAAATCTTTTGTGGACTTCACACAAATGGTCACCATCACGAAAACATTCTGTACATCTACTAAAGGCCAGGCTCTCCAGTCTCTCATCCTTGTAACACCAGTATAGGGTTGACAAAAAACCCAAGCAATTCCAGAGACTTTTCCTGTGGAGCTCCAGCAGCTTCAAGGCTTCGCTTTGATTGGGATTATTTTGCTCCAATAGGATTTTCTCTGTAACAAAAAATAAAATATTAAGTATTGAGATGACAAACTTTCTGAGATTCTTCATTACTTTGAGGAATTCCAAGAACCAATGTTAATAAGAATACATTTTTTCTTTTAATCTCCGGAAATTGGTTTTAGGACCATCACCAACTGAATTCTTAGTAATGTTCTCAATAATAGCATGGTGCATTGGTACAACATTCTCAATAATGGCATGGAGCATTGGTACAACATTCTCAATAATGACATGGTGCATTGGTACAACATTCTAAAATATGGCATGGTGCATTGGTACAACATTCTCAATAATGTTATGGTGCATTGGTACAACATTCTCAATAATGGCATGGTGCATTGGTACAACATTCTCAATAATGGTATGGTGCATTGGTACAACTTACAGCAAAGCTGAACAACATTCAGGCTTGGTTTGGGAAATTGCAAGTAAATTTCACACCACACAGTGCTGGTTAATCACCATCTTCAACAATCTGATCATCTCTTCTTGACTTTCACCAATGCTGAATCCCTCAACATCAACATTCTGGGGTTACCAGTGACCAGAAACTAAAATAAGCCAGTGATATAAATACTGTGAACACAAGGGCAGATCATAAGCCAGAATGTTGTGGTGAGCAGTTGGTGTTTTGATTCCCCATAGACTACCCACCATATACATGGTACAAATTAGGAGTGCGATGGAATACTCTCCATTTGCCTGGTTCACCAGTTTCTCTAAAACAATAATTAAGGGGCTTGACAGCATCCAAGAAAAAGCAGCCCACCGTAGCCACCATCTTAAAACATGCACTCCTACCATCGCCGGCATACAACGGCAGTAGTGTCTACCATTTACAAGATGCATTCCAGCAACTTGCCAAGACTCCCCTGACAGTTCATTCCAAACCCACTGCTGTTAACATCTAGAATGACAAAGGCAGCAGGTGCATGGGAATGCTATAACCTGCACGTTCCACTCTAAATCACAGACCATCCTGACTGGAGACCTCTATCCTTCCTTCATAGATGGTGGGTCAAAATCCTCTCTAAAAGCACTGTGTATGTAACAAAACCACAGACCACAGAGCTTTAGGAAGGCAGCTCACCACCTCAATCTCAAGATTAATTAGGAATAGGAAATAAATACTGGCCTTTCCAAGAACTGATTAAAAAAACCCTGAAACAACTGGAATTTAAACAGATACTTACGCGCTGCCATATATCGCACGTGTTGATCTTTTAATTCGGTACTGTTCGTGATATTCAGCCAACTTATCCACAACTACGATTATTTGCTGAAGAGTTTTGAAGGTGACTCTTGAATCTTGTATAGTGAAGTGGGCATATTCATCTTGCTCCAGCTGAGGACCTTGATAAACATCTATACTCCCACAAGCATCTACAGAGAAATTCAAACATAATGGTGAAATATTTGAAGTGCTAAAGGGATCAGCAATCTTCACATTCTCTCTCAGTAAGTTAGTTCACCACTTTCTCTAAACATCAAGATAGCACGGTATCATTCTTCGTTTATTGACTTCGGAGTCCACTATGATGTGTCAGATCACATCCAGCAAATAGTTTTACCATTTGAATTTAAATGCAAGATTGAAGAGATGAAAAGAAGAAACTCACGTTAAACATTGGGGAATTTTGGAAACTAACCTTCCATTTTCTGCAGTCTGGACAAGTTGGCATGGAACAGCGAGAATATCCTTTCAGCTTCCCGGTCACAGTCAATGGCTAGTTGGATATTTGCTGGAGAACCACTGGAGGCAAAGACAAAAACATTGGTGTACTAATGATACTAACACAGGGAATAGACTGTTACATGTGTTAAAAATACCTAAAAGAGTACTTGCAATTTGAGTTACTGATTTGGATCAACTATACTCTATCCTAACCCTACTGCAAATGAAAACCAAACGAAAGAGAAAATGCTGGAAAATCTCAGCAGGTCTGGCAGCATCTGTAGGGAGAAAAAAGAGCTAACGTTTCGAGTCCGATGACTCTTTGTCAAAGCTTTGTCAAAATGAAAACCAAATTTGGTTTGAACCACATGCTCAAGCACACTATGGGGCTGATGGTATTAGAATTAGACAGTGCAGAAAGATGTACAGCATGGTAGCACAGTAGTTAGCACAGGTGCTTCACAGCTCCAGGTCCTAGGTTCGATTCTCGGCTTGGGTCACTGTCTGTGCGGAGTCTGCACGTTTTCCCCATGTTCCCGGGTGCTCCGGTTTCCTCCCACAGTTCAAAGATGTGCAAGTTAGGTGGATTGGCCATGCCAAATTGCTGTTGGTGTCCAAAAAGGTTGGGTGGGGTTGCTGGGTTACGGGATAGGTTGCAAGTGTGGCCTTAAGTAGGGTGTTCTTTCCAAGAGCCGGTGCAGATTCGATGGGGTGAATGGCCTTCTTCTGCACTGTAAATTTTATGAATCCCCTACGTTTAACAGATCACATCATATTTATGAAGTAGAACAAAGCTACCCAGACCTCATTACTGTGAGTTCCTGAGTAAATAGAGATCAAAGCTGCTAGGAATGGGCCCTTTGCCACGTGTCGTCCGAGCTAGTATTTGAGTTTTCTAACTATCTGGCATTAGTTACTAGGATCTTTTTTTTCAGATAAATTGGATAAAAATCCATAAACATACACTTTTATGTAAAAGCAATTAAAAATCAGAATTGAATAATGCTAAGCCATGGCAAAACAAAAATCAGTATATTACTTAATAAGACGTCAAGCATTAAGAGTTATTTTGGAGATTTGAGGCAGACAAACTGGACACCAGACAGCAAGTGACACCAGGTTGACAAAGCGCCGTTTGTTAGATTATACTACTGCCTGCAGTTTGCGGTGGTATCTTTACAGACAGTTGTATTTCACTATCTGATCTTTATTTACTGCTTTTGTTTGGAATCAGCCTGCATGTTTAAAGGATCATGGCCTAGAAAACATTTTTCACTCTGAGAATGACTCACCCAGTACAACTTATACAGCCAGCAGCTTTCTCATCTGTCTTTTTGCAGCAGATCCAGCATCCAGATAAAAAAGCACAAGGGTGGTAAACACGCAGCCTCTTGGGATTGCAACGACTCACTCTGGTGATCATTTCAATCCATTCATTGGCCTCCACACAGTTATTGGCTTGAACATAAAGTGGCCTTTCGGGTCTTTCAATACATATAACTTGAAACATCTGAAACAAAAATATAATTATACTCTCAACTTCTTAGGAGTCCTTGATGGACAATAATCAGGGTTGGAGGAGTTAAACGTGGCATTTGTATTGCTTCTTCAGGCTCATCAACACAATAAGCTAATGCCCTGTGTTAACCAGAATTACCATTAGAAGTAAGCAATGGTTAGTAAAACCAGCATCTAATTAAGACCATAAGACATAGGAGCGGAATTAGGCCACTCAGCCCATCGGGTCTGCTCCGCCATTCAATCATGGCTGATATTTTCTCATCCCCATTCTCCTGCCTTCTCCCCATAACCCCTGATCCCCATATTAATCAAGAACCTATCTATCTCTGTCCATAAGCAAAACTCAATTCTGGTACAATTTTTAATAAAGCAACAATAAGAACTAAGAGCTGAGCAGTCTGTGGATAGATCAAAGTTTGGAACACCAGGGATCAGTTCAGGAGCACTGCTCTTCTCAGTAATTTGGACTGGATTATGAGGGCAGAATATGAATATTTGTAGACCAAAAAAACAGGGAACATTGAGATTGTAAAAGGACATAGCATATTAATGCCTTGCGTTCATAAGGTCAGAAGTAGGGCTTGCTCACATATGATCGTGGAATTCAATTCCTCAGTAATGAAGCAGTCTTTTCCCAGATACAGCAAGATCTGGATAACATACAGGCATAAGTTGAGAAGTGGCTAATAACCTTCATGTCACAAGAGTGTCAGATAATGACTATATCCAGCAAAGGAGAATCTAACCACCTTGAATAAAGCCGAAAACAATTATGCGCGGATAGAGAATCTAGGAATCATTTTTTGAATAAAGAGTTCTACCAATTGCTGTATGGGAGAAAATTCATTTTAATGGCGGACCATTGTCCAGTAACAACACTTTTTGGACCTCACGCTGGGATTTCATCACTGGCAGCGAGCAGAATGCAGAGCTGGACATTGCTCTTGTCAGCACATACACGATCAAGTATCAAACCTTCATGGGAACACAGATGGACACTCCCGACAACCCTTGCCAAATAGTTCATCAATGAGCAGTTTGTGTGGAAATACTTTCTACTTCAAGCAAGTAGATAACTCTCCTGTAACTGCAGGACAGCTGAAGAAACATACCAGAGGTTATGGACATGGTGCTTCGAGGCAAGACGTCAGCAGCTAACCCGGAGTTAAAGCCATGTTCCATCCAAAGGAGTTATCCATACAGGCAGGTTGTCTCCTTTGGGGAATGAGATCTATAATTTGACCATTATTAAGTAAACAGGTATTAAACCAATTATATGAAGGCCACTGTGGTTTTGTAAGGATGAAGGAGATAGCCAGGAGCTATTTTTGGTGGCCGGGACAAGAAACTGAAATCATGGAGAAGGCGGAAATGTGTTAGTCTTGTGCAAAAGTGAAGAACCTGCCACCATTGACGATGTAATATGGAGAAGGCACATCGATCAACGTTTGGTGACAAGAGCCAATCTGCCAGAGGCAGAACCGACAGAGTCCAAAGAGACCTGGACTTTCCCCGAGAACCTGACACTAATCAAGCCAATTGGAGAAAACAGAATCAATCACGTCGACTTGGGTTAAGATAACCACTGACGATGCTCACACCAAGCTAAAGACACTAGAGGTTGCTGCAAGTACTGAAAAGCAGACACCCGAGGTTCACACTGACAAGCACACAGAACTACAACCTCCAGAATGACGTATTAACTGTTGTTGATTGATTGTTCATGTTATACTGTTTATTGTGTCAGGGACCTTTGATTTAATGCCGGGGGGGGGGGGGGGGGGGGGAAAGAGAGAGAGAGAGAGAGAGAGAGAGAGAGAGAGAGAGAGAGAGAGAGAGCGAGAGAGCGAGAGCGAGAGAACATTGTGCATTCATAGTGTTCTTAGTGCTTCCTCACAAGCCTTGTGGCTGAACAGAGCACTTTAAATGAACAATTTCATGTCATCGGATGTTTGCGGGTTGCTGATTTTAATCATTCCACTGCTGGTGACAATAAGCTCTGGAATTCCCTCCCTAAACATCTTTGCCTTTCTCACCCACTCTTTCAACCTTTGTAACACTCCTTGGGCTGGTTTAGCACAGGGCTAAATTGCTGGCTTTGAAAGCAGACCAAGGCAGGCCAGCAGCATGGTTCATGTGGGAGCATCAGAGATAGTAGGTGACTACTTTGCCAAATTCTAATATTCTAAACCAGTTACAATGATAGGTCACTGAAGTCCTGATTCCCAGTCTCACATTAATCATTGCATAGCTCTTAATTCTAGCTCTCAATACTAATGAAGAGGGTAACAACAATATACTAAACAAGCAAGAGTTTTGGATGGTGAGAGACAAGCTGAGAGTCTTAAGCAGATGGGGTGAATTTAGAGGAGTATAGCTCATTGGAGCAGCAATATTTTGACATGCCAGTAACCAATTTCAACATAAATTGACCATTGGAACATTAGCCATGCCAAAACGGTGACATATTGAAGCAAGTGCTGTCTTCCTCGATGAAATGTTAAACTTAGCTCTCGCACAAAAAAGGTCAATTATTCATTACATGTACCAGCTTTATTCTTGAAAGGGTAGTGCCACTTCTAGTTCTGAACAATGGTCTTCAAACCGGAATGTTAATTCTGTTTTACTGGTTTACATTCCTAGTGTTTTTGGCTTAGATTGGAGGAAAAACAGCTTTTGTTTAGTTGTATGCATTTCCACAAGCTACTTTTGAATGGAGTTGACACGTACATTTTTTTTGTTGAAGCATCTTTCTTCAAGTTTCTCAACTGCAACAATGTTCTTAATCAGGATACTGCATAAGGACTCTTTACCTGTACAAACAGATTCAACACATAGTTAAGTTTTACCTCATCATTTTGGACAGTAGTATAACAGGAATTAATAAAATAACATTTCAATGAGAATTGAATACCCAGTCTGTCTATCGTATTTGCTAACAGGAACAATTAAAGCAATGTTGCACACAGTACTGGACTGTTTCTATTTTTTAAATAATCTGATGTCAAGTAAAAGATTCAGAGTTTGTACATTTCCCCACTGCCCCAATCGTGATATTTCTAAAAAACATATGATGATTTAGGTTAAATACGATTATACTTTTCTTGTCTTTCAAGAAAGCTTAATATTTAAGCTAGGACACAATTCCAAAAGGCAAATGGATTAAAGGAACCAGGTTACATCAACAGCCAACAACTAGCTGGAGAAATGGCAATTTTAACATATGTCACTTGCTAATTGTTTTCCCCTCCCTTTAAAGATTAGCTGCATGTTTTGAAGTGATAAAAGGACGTCGATTCATTTTTGTATTCCAGAAACATTTTTGCACTTGATCCTACAGCCAGCTGACAGACCAGCACAAAGAAAATTCCATTGAAAGGCGTCAGATATCCCTTTTTCATTCACAACAAACACGAAACCAAGCTTGTCAATGAATGTTTCAATCCAATCGTCAGGAACAAAAATATTCATATTACATTTGAGGCAACATGCTGATCGAATTCAAACCTTCAAAATCAGAGACAATGGCGTACATGTTGTGGAGCTGGACTAGCAACCCAGAGTTCTCATAATTCAGAGAAAAGATGCTCACATTTCACCACGGCACTTTGCACATTTTAATTTAGTTTAAAAAGAGAACTTGGAAATGAAAATCTGGTATTAGTTAAATAAAATGCCTATGAAGCTATCAATTAAATATTGGGAAGGCTGAAGCTATCGTTTTTCAGTCCTCAGGTTGGAGTGAGTGAGCTTGGGAATACTCAACACTCAGTCCCCATGAAGTCTCAGTTTTAAGTCAAATTTGGCCACAGAAACGTTTTTCTGATTGCCACCTACTGTCCACCCTAAGCCAAATAAATGAATACTCCTGCTGGTACCACACTCTGGAATAAATTAAGTTCCAGCAACTCAAAATTAGGCACCCATGTGGAACTCTAAACCATTGGTAGGAGAAATATAACACTATCATTGTAGAATCATAGAATTTACAGTGCAGAAGGAGGCCATTTGGCCCATCGAGTCTGCACCTGCTCCTGGAAAGAGCACCCCATTTAAGGCCGTGGGCAGCACGGTAGCAGAAGTGGCTAGCACTGTGGCTTCACAGCGCCAGGGTCCCAGGTTCAATTCCACGCTGGGTCAATGTCTGTGCGGAGTCTGCAAGTTCTCCCCGTGTCTGCGTGTTTCCCCTCCGGGTGCTCCGGTTTCCTCCCACAGTCCAAAGACGTGCATGTTAGGTGGATTGGCCATGATAAATTGCCCGTAGTGACCAAAAAGGTTAAAAGGGTTATTGGGTTACGGGGATAGGGTGGAAGTGAGGGCTTAAGTGGGTCGGTGCAGACTCGATGGGCTGAATGGCCTCCTTCTGCACTGTATGTTCTATGTAAACAAGGGGGTGAAAAGTCATCAGGGGTAGATGGCAATATTGAACTCGAAACACAAACAGATCAGTCATGATCTTATTGGATGGCAGAGTAGGATTGAGGGGCCGAATGGCTTATATCTGCTTCCATTTCAAATGTTCGTACTCAGTTTGCTGTCACTTAGCCAACTTCATATCCATGCTGCCACCATCCCTTTGACTCCATGAGCTTCCACTTTGCTTTCAAGCTTGTTATGTGACACTTTACCAAATGCCTTTTGGAAGCCCAATTAAAACCACATTAACTGCTTTACCCTCATCGACCCTCTTTGCTACCTCTTCAAAAAACGTAAACATCACTATTTTCCCGTGACATATCCATGCTGGCTTTTTAAAAATTAGTCCACATTTGTCCAAGTGACTGCTAATTTGGACCCACAGAACCATGGAATTGTCACAGCACAGGAAGCCATTCAGCTCGTGTGTCTGTGCTAGCTCTCCAAATAAGTAATGCACCTAGTGCCATTCATGCCCACCTTCTCTCTGATTCTTTTTTGAATGCCTCAATTGAACCTGCCTCCACCACACACTGCAGCGTATTCCAGGTCTGAACCACTCACTGTGTGCAATTGCTGTCCCTCATGACTTCATTGCTTCTTTTGCCAATTAGGGATGAGCAACAAATGTTGGTCTAGCCAATGATGCCCACATCCCATGAACAAATTTCTAAAAGTTATCTTAAATCTGTGCCCCTGTTCTCGATCTTTCCACCAGTGGAACAGTTTGTCCCCATCTACCATGTTCAGTCGCTGCATGATTTTAAATATCTCTATCAAAACTCCTCGCAACCTTCTCTTCCCCAAAGAAAACAGTCCAAACTTCTCCAATCTATGTGACTGAAGTTCCTCATTCCTGAGGCCATTCTTGTGAATTTTTCTGCACTCGCACATCACACCTTTCCTAAACTGTGACACCCAGAACTGGATGTACTATTCCAATTGAGGCCAAAAAAGTGTTTTATTCAACTTTAACACAACCTCCTTGCTACTGTACTTGATGACCCTATTATTAGAGACTACGATACTGTGTGCTTTATCAACCGGTCTCTCAAACTGTCCTGTCACTTTCAATGACTCATTCACATGTATATCCAAGTCCCTCTATTCCTATACCCCTTTCAGAATTGTACCCTTTATTTTATATGGTCAGTGAATCACTTCACACTTCTCTCACCAATTTCATCTGCCTCTTGCCTGCCCATTCCACCAACTTATCTGGCTTTTCTACCAACTTGTCTAATTTCTTTTGAAGTTCTACACTGTCGTCACAGCTCTCAACAACTCCAAGTTTTGTGTCAACCGCAAATTTTGAAATTGTGCCTTGTACGCCAAAGTCTAGGTCATGAATATAGACCAGGAAGAGCAGAATGCAGTGGTACGGGTATACCAGGATTGGAGTGCGGAGGTGGCGAGAAGGAGGGCGAGCTTCAACCGAGCCAAAGAGGTGTTGCATAAAAGGAAGGTGAAGTTCGGGATGCTGCAGCCGGCAAGACTATGGGTCACGTATCAGGAGAGACACCATTATTTCGAGACGGTGGAGGAAGCATGGACCTTCATCAAAGAAGAGAAATTGGATCGGAACTGAGGGACTGATGCTGCAGGAAATGTTATTGTTAATGTTATGGTTGAAGTTAATTGAGAAGTAAATTGGGAAGGGGGGAGACATTGGGGAAATGTGGGCGCCGGTGAGGGGGGGAAAGACGGGACATAGTTGGAGAATGGGGAAGGGGAGGGGGAGGGGAAAGGGAGCTGTGCCATAAGAGGCGGGTCAGGTAAAGGGATGTTCCCGCGCCAGAAAGAATAAGGCGGGAAGACAGGCGCAAGGCGGATGGGAGTTCCCCATACGGGGGGGTCGAGGAGTGAGCAGGAGTAGCCGGGGTCAGTTGAAGTCAGCTGACTTACGGAAGTAATATGGGGGGAGCAATCATGCTAGAAAGAGATCTAGCGGGGAGGGGGGGGGGGGGAGGGAGGGGACAACTGGGTTGCTGCTGCGGAAATCCAAAAGGAAATGGCTAAAGAGTGGGTGGGCGGGGATGGTGTGCGACGCTGGGGGAGCGAGCGGGAGCGCGGAGGCGGGATATGGGACTGGCCTAGAGAAGGTAATGGCTAGTCGACACGGGAGGGGGGCAGGTAGCCCCCTAGTGAGGCTGATCACGTGGAACGCGAGAGGCCTGAACGGACCGATAAAAAGGGCCCGAGTGCTCGCGCATTTGAAAGGACTAAGGGCAGACGTGGTTATGCTCCAAGAGACGCACCTAAAGGTGGCGGACCAAGTTAGGCTAAGGAAAGGATGGGTGGGACAGGTGTTCCACTCAGGACTGGACACAAAGAATAGAGGGGTGGCCATTTTGGTGGGGAAACGGGTAGCATTTGAAGCAAAGAACATCGTAGCAGATAGCGGAGGTAGATATGTAATGGTGAGTGGCAGGCTGGAGGGAATGGAGGTCATGTTGGTTAATGTGTATGCCCCAAACTGGGACGATGCGGGATTTATGAGACGGATGCTGGGGCGTATACCGGATCTGGAGGTAGGAAACTTGATTTTAGGAGGGGACTTTAATACGGTGCTGGACCCGGGGCTAGATAGATCCAGCTCAAGGACCGGAAGAAGGCCGGCAGCGGCCAAGGTACTTAAGGGGTTTATGGACCAAATGGGGGGAGTGGATCCGTGGCGATTTCTTAGACCTAGGGCTAGGGAGTTTTCCTTCTTCTCCCATGTCCATAAAGTGTACTCCCGGATAGATTTTTTTGTTTTGGGAAGGTCGTTGATCTCTAGGGTGGAAGAAGCTGAGTACTCAGCCATAGCGGTTTCGGATCATGCCCCACATTGGGTGGACCTGGAATTAGGAGAGGAAAGGGAGCAGAGAACACTCTGGCGATTAGATGTGGGACCGATGGCGGATGAGGGAGTGTACACAAGAGTGCGGGGGTGTATTGAGAGATACCTGGAGGTCAATGACGACGGCGAGGTCCCTGTGGGAGTGGTATGGGAAGCACTAAAAGCGGTGGTCAGAGGAGAGCGGATTTCCATTGGGGCCCACAAAAGGAAAACAGAGGCCAAGGAAAGGGAAAGATTACTGGGGGAGATTTTAAGGGTGGATAGGGAATTTGCAGAGACCCCGGAGGAGGAATTGTACAGGGAGAGGAGACAACTCCAGACGGAATTTGACCTTCTGACCACCAGAAAGGAGGAGGTACTGTGGAGGAAGGCACAGGGGAGGAGGTATGAATATGGGGAAAAGGCTAGTCGCCTGTTGGCTCATCAATTGCGAAAGAGGGCAGCAGCGAGGGAGATAGGAGGAATTAGAGACGAAAGGGGAGACACGGTGCGAAGGGCAGGAAAGATAAATGAGGTGTTCAAGACCTTCTATGAGGAACTGTATAGGTCTCAACCCCCAGAGGGAGAGGAGGGGATGCGGCAGTTCCTGGACCAATTGAGGTTCCCGAAAGTGGAGGAGCGGGGGGTGGTAGGCCTGGGGGCAGCGATTGGGGTGGACGAGATTATTAAGGGACTGGGAAGCATGCAAGCAGGGAAGGCCCCAGGACCAGACGGGTTCCCGGTGGAGTATCACAGAAAATATGTGGACTTGTTGGCCCCGTTGATGGTGAGGACGTTCAATGAGGCCAGGAAAGGGGGGACTCTACCCCCGACGATGTCGGAGGCGACGATATCGTTAATTTTGAAGAGGGATAAAGATCCGTTGCAGTGCGGGTCCTATAGACCCATTTCATTATTGAACGTGGACGCCAAATTGTTGGCAAAGGTACTGGCATCGAGGATAGAGGACTGTGTCCCGGGGGTGGTGCACGAAGACCAGACAGGGTTCGTAAAAGGGAGACAACTGAATGTTAACGTGCGACGACTATTAGGGGTGATAATGATGCCCCCAGTGGAGGGGGAGGCAGAGATAGTGGCTGCAATGGACGCAGAGAAGGCATTTGATAGGGTGGAGTGGGAGTATTTATGGGAAGTGTTAAGGAGGTTTGGGTTTGGGAACGGGTTTATTAGCTGGGTTAGACTTCTTTATGGGGCTCCAACGGCAAGCGTAGTTACAGGTCGACATAGATCGGAGTATTTCCGACTATATAGGGGAACAAGACAGGGATGCCCGCTGTCTCCATTGTTGTTCGCGTTGGCAATTGAACCTCTGGCCATGGCGTTGAGAGACTCCAGGAAATGGAGAGGGGTGATTAGAGGGGGAGAAGAACACCGAATCTCGTTATACGCGGATGACCTATTGTTATACGTGTCGGACCCAGCGGGGGGGGGGGATGATAGAGGTTATGCGAATTTTGAGGGGGTTCGGGGATTTCTCGGGGTATAGGTTAAACATGGGGAAGAGTGAATTATTTGTGATACATCCAGGGGACCAGAGTAGAGAGACAGAAGGCTTGCCTCTAAGGAAAGTGGAAAGAAACTTCCGATACCTGGGGATTCAGATCGCTAGGAGCTGGGGAACCTTGCACAGACTTAATCTGACACGGTTGGTAGAACAAATGGAGGAGGACTTCAAGAGGTGGGACATGCAGCCTCTATCGCTGGCGGGCAGGGTGCAAGCAATTAAGATGATGGTCCTCCCGAGGTTCTTATTTGTATTTCAATGTCTCCCTATACTAATCACCAAGACCTTTTTTAATAAAATAGACAGGAGCATCACGAGCTTCGTGTGGGCAGGGAAAGTTCCGAGAGTAAGGAGGGGGTTCCTTCAGCGTAGTAGGGACAGAGCAGGATTGGCACTACCGAACTTGGGCGATTACTATTGGGCCGCCAATGTGGCAATGATACGTAAATGGATGATGGAGGGTGAGGGAGCGGCCTGGAAAAGACTGGAGAGAAAGTCCTGTAAAGGGACGAGTTTAGAGGCGCTGGTGACGGCGCCGCTACTGATCTCACCTAAAACGTTTACCACAAACTCGGTGGTGGCAGCAACATTGAATATCTGGGGACAGTGGAGGCGACAGAGAGGGGTGCGGGGAGCCCTGGTGGGGTCCCCAATCAGGAACAACCATAGGTTCGCCCCAGGAAGAATGGATGGAGGATTTCAGAGCTGGTACCAGTTGGGAATTAGGAGGGTGGGAGATTTATTTATAGATGGGACTTTTGCGAGCTTGGGAGCATTGGAGGAAAAGTATAAGTTGCCCCGGGGAAATTTCTTGAGATATATGCAGGTGAGGGCATTTACTAGACAACAGGTGAGGGAATTTCCGTTGCTCCCGACACAGGGGATACAGGACAGGGTGCTTTCAGGGGTGTGGGTCGGAGAGGGCAAGGTATCAGAAATTTACCGAGAGATGAGGGAAGAGGGGGAGGAGTCGGTGGGCGAACTAAAAGGAAAGTGGGAAGAAGAACTAGGGGAGGAGATAGAGGAGGTTATGTGGGCTGATGCCCTAAGCAGGGTAAATTCCTCTTCCTCATGCGCCAGGCTTAGCCTGATTCAATTTAAGGTGCTACATAGAGCACACATAACGGGAGCAAGATTGAGCAGGTTCTTTGGAGTGGAGGACAAATGTGGGAGGTGTGGCGGGAGCCCGGCAAACCACGCACATATGTTTTGGGCGTGCCCGGCACTGGAAGGGTATTGGAAGGGAGTGACGGGAATGATTTCGCGGGTGGTGAAGGCCCGGGTCAAACCAGGCTGGGGGTTAGCTCTATTTGGAGTTGCGGAAGAGCCGGGAGTGCAGGAGGCGAAAGAGGCCGACGTTGTGGCCTTTGCGTCCCTAGTAGCCCGGCGCAGGATCCTACTCATGTGGAAGGAGGCGAAACCCCCCGGACTGGAGGCTGGGTAAATGATATGGCGGGGTTCATTAAACTGGAGCAGATAAAGTTTGCCCTGAGAGGATCGGCTCAAGGGTTCACCAGGCGGTGGCAGCCATTTCTCGACTACCTAGGGGAACGTTAGAGGGAAGACAGATGACCAGCAGCAGCAACCCAGGGGGAAGGGGGGGGGGGGGGGGGGTTTAGTTTAGTTTAGGTCAAAGATAAAGGGGTTATGTTACTTGTGTATTGTTAAAAATTTCTGTATTGTTATTGTTGCATTTGCTTTGTAAGAGGGGAAAAATTGTTGTTTGGGAAAAAAATTTCAATAAAACATTAAAAAAAAAAAGATCAGGAAGAGCAAGGATCCCAACACCAACCGCTGTGGAACTCCACTATAAGCCTTCCACCAGTCTGAAAAACATCCATTAATCAATACACTCGAGTTCCTGTCATTCAGCCAAGCTGGTTACGTTGCTGCTGTTTCTTTTATTTCACGAGCTCGAACTTGTCTGTTGTGCAGCATTGCATCAAATGCCTTTTGGAAGCCCATGTTAACAAAATCAATAGCATTACCTTCATCAACCCTTTCCATTACTCTTCACAAATCTTCCACATCATTTCTGAAAGCTTTCACACTGACGAGGTTAAACCGACCAACCTGTAGTTTCTGGATTTAACCACACACCCTTCTTTTGAACGAGGGTGTGAGATTTGCACTTTTCTAGTGCTTCTTTAGTACCACCAGTCTGAGGAGGATTAGATGCATATGGCAGTGCCTCTGCAACCCACACCATTACTTCCCTCTGTCCTTGAATCCATCTGATCCGTTCCTGGTGACTAATTGACTTTAAATACACCCAGCCTATCTAATACATCCCCTTTATCTTCAATGAATCTGTTTTTCACTGGACTGTTCGCTCTTTTCCATTGCTAACCTAAACCTTATACAATGATCACTGCGCCGCAAATGCTCCCAACACTTGATGCAGCTCATTGCCCAGGACCAGATCTAGTAATGTTTTCTTCCTAATTGGACTGGAAACACTGATGCAGAAAATTCTCCTGACTACACTTTAGAAACTCTATCCCCCTCCCTGCACTTTAATTATCCTAATACAAACTGGGAGAATAGTGCAAAATCCCCCATTTTACCTATTAGTTTATATTCCTCATATCCTTGCAAATTTGCTACTATGTATCTTTCTCACTTTATAGTGGACTATAGAATGCATACAATAGTGTAATGTTTCTTAACTGTAACTAGATCAATGTTATCAACTCCCTCAAGGACATCCTCTCTCTGCATCACTAATACTCCACTTAGTCAATATTGCCACCCCCACTCCCTTCTTTCCTGAACACCTTGCATCCATGAATATTTGTTATCCAGTCCTGTTCTGTTTTGAGCTTGGTCTCTCTCATCAGATGTCATCGTATTCCCATGTGGTTATCTGCACTTACAGATCAGCTTAATTTACCATACTCCATGTATTCACATACAAGCACATTATACCCAATTTAGACCTTAATGCAGTTTAAACCTTCATCAACAACACCAGCAAATCGCTCTGCATGGACATTGGTCTAGGTTCTGTTCAGGTGCAACTCTTCGGTTGACTGTCCTGCACATCTGCCTCAGAAATGGTTCCGATACCCAAGAAATCTAGAGCCCTCCCTTCTCCACCATCTCTTCAGCCATGCATTCATCTTCTCTCTTCCATTTCTGTAATCACTAGCACATGACATAGAGAGTAATCTGGAGATTACTACTACCATTGTGGTCCTGCTTGCTAGTTTCTTTACCAGCTCCATAAATTCTACCTCATCCCTCTTTCTATCCATGTTAGTACTTATATGAACCATGACTGCTGGCTGTTCACCCTCAGCTCTCAAAGTACTCTGCAGCTGCTCAGTGACTACATTTGCCAAAAATGTGGTTACTGATGATTTAATCTTGAAGTCCAGCCATTAGAAAATTCCCATGCAGAATTCTTCACCTAATAGGATTTGGACAGGAAGACAAATTTCTGGCAATTGCAAGATAACCATTGTAACTATAGCACCTATTCAATTTACTGACATTTGTGCTTCTGCAGAATCTACATGTAAATAGGTCAAGTTACCGTGTGATATTTTTTATGTCAGTGACAACAGAATGAAAGGCTTGCCCCAAAAGTGAAAAGTAAACAAAAGGAGAACAGTGAAATTAAGTCAGAATTTCTGAGAACAGGAAGGTAAGAAGAAGGCACTCTGTTGCAAATTCCTCCAAATTCTGCTGTAAACTTCTATTTACTGTTACATTTATCTAGCACAAAGCTGGCAGATAATAGAATCCCGACATTGCAGAAGGAGGCCACTTGGCCCATCGGGTCCACCGACCCTCTGAAAGAGCATCTTCCCTAGGGTCAGGCCCCCACCCTACCCCCGTAACTCCACTTTTGGACACTAAGGGGCAATATAGCATGGGCAATCCACCTAACCTGCAAATCTTTGGACTGGGGGAGGAAACCGGAGCACCTGGAGGAAACCCACGCAGACACAGGGAGAAAATGCAAAGTCCACACTGTTACCCTGGACCAGAATTGAACCTGGGTCCCTGGGGCGTGTGGCACCAGTGCTAACCACTGTGCCACCATGCCATTCCCATGATATGATATCTTTGTTCTGCACTGTAAAATGGGATGGCACTTCTACTCGCTCATTAAACAGACTAAGGTCAAATTTTTATTAAACTGAGCTAACATTACAAATTATTTGGAAAATATTTCTCTTGCTTTCAAGAACCATATGTGAGCATCCATATCCTTTCGCTGCGTGCGATCACAATTTGGGTTTGTGTTACATTTTGGCCAGTCAAAACAAATATGGTGCTAATTTAGCACATATTGAAATGAAAAAACTCCCCAAATTAACCCTGAGAATTTACTTGATGTTAAAGCAAACTAAACTCTTGGTAGATGGCTTCTGAATTAAGAAACAATTCCTTGTTGTTCATCAGTAACACAATCAGATAGGTGCTATTCAGGTCCAGGTAGGGATTTATTTTAAAATTAGAAACACTCCATGTTAAAATTATTCAATTCTGAATTAAGTTACAATTATTACTGTATCTATCACCAAGATTAGTTATTTATTCCCTTATCTTATCATGGCTCCCACACGCATTAAAAAATTCTTAGCCATGTTTTCATTATTTCCCGACACTACTTTTACAATATCCCCATCAGTAACTTTCTTATATTCCAGCTCCATGCCCGTTGATTCCTTGACATTACCATCTGTGCTTCACTCTTTCTGCCTCAGTAATGCTTCAACCGTCAAGCATGTTTTTGGTCATCTCCTTTACTTTTCCACTACTACAGTGGTCATTTCTGATCTGTCAAACATTTTCCGACACTCGTGGGTATTATAGGTTGTGGTGCTGGACTTATGCAAGTATTCAGCCATCCCTTTAGATAATTGTTCCTCTGTACCTCAACTCAATTTGTCCCTTATCTCTCAACCAACAAAAATCTAAATTTCAGTTGCGAAAATTTCAATTAGCCCAGCATCAGAGCCTTTTTGGGCACCAGATTGCCTTTTTTGAAAAAGCGTTTTCTGATTTCACTCTGAAATCACTAATTTCACAATTATGCCCTCTTATCCACGATTCCCCTCCAAGAGGAAAAAAATCATAGGTAGCCTAGTGGATTTCCTGATTATTTTTAATACCTCATTAGATCGCCCTCAATCTTCTTATGCCAAGAATACAACTCAGATTCATGAAATATATTCTGATGATTTAACACTTCAAGATATGGTATAACTTTGGTAAATCTATGCCGGGCTTCTTCCAACAAGAACTTTCAACATATTTACCTCGGGTTCATTGATCACAATACTCCATGTGGGTTTTATCAATGTCCTGTACAACTGAAGCATAACTTGCTCCCACTTTTGAGTTCCAGTCGCCTTGAGCTAGGGCCAACATTCTATTAGCCTTCCTGATCACTCTTTGTACCTGTACGTGATTTATGTACGTAACACCCAAATCCCTTTGCTGCTCCAGTTTCTAACCATGTCAAACTGTCTTTGTCAGATTCAAGGTGGATGACCTCACACTTTTCCGCATTGAACTCCATCTGTCAAAGCTTTGCCCATCACTTAGTCAATGACGCGGCAAAATCTCTTGCCCCCATCCACAAAACATTATCGGTTTCCTAATTTAACGTCACCTACAAACTTCAAAACTCTGAGTGGATGAATTTTATGCTGAACGTGAGGAACGTCAGTGGAAGATAATAGAACTTTCTGCCACAAGAGTCAGGAACCACTAATGTATATACACTATAGATTCTGGCAAAGCTCCAAGTCCTCCACATAATATGTACTGAAAGCACTACTCCATTGTCCAAAGATTCTCTATGGTTTCTTTGTGCAAAGTGGTAAATTGACAAATCCAGTTTTTTTCATTAACATATTAAATGATATTGAACTTCATGATCATAAATTGTGCTTCAAAACAATTTGCAACAGGACTAATGAGGGTAGAATTTATTATGGGCCAGGGTTTAGACAACCCCAAAGTGTATCATGGAGTTCACCTGACCCACAACTTTTAATAGATTGTGGTAAGGGGAGCACACGGCCCACTCTACAGGTGTGGCACAGCAGAAATGGAAAAGTATTCTTTTATAATAAACAATTTTATTGAGGAATTTTGGCATAGTAAACAGCAACAATACATAAGTGTGCAAAGAACAATCAACATAGTGCAAAAACCAGCTCCCCTCCTGTAGGCAGCACGGTAGTATAGTGGATAGCACAATTGCTTCACAGCTCCAGGGTCCCAGGTTCAATTCACGGCTTGGGTCACTGTGTGCGCGGGGTCTGCACCTTCTCCCCGTGTCAGCGTGGGTTTCCTCCGGGTGCTCCGGTTTCCTCCCACAGTCCAAAGATGTGCAGGTTAGGTGGATTGGCCATGCTAAATTGCCCTTAGTGTTCAAAATTTCCCTGAGTGTTGGGAGGGGTTACTGGGTTATGGGGATAGGGTGGAGATGTGGGCTTGGGTAGGGTGCTCTTTCCAAGAGCCGGTGCAGACTCGATGGGCCAAATGGCCTCCTTCTGCATTGTAAATTCTATGATTTCTGATACAACTAGTATAGGTAAAAGATAGTTGTTTAAGCCCCAGTTTTAAATACCCATTTTAAAATGAGGATTTCAGCACTCATAACCTCAGGTCATCTCTGGACATGCAGAGACACAAAACAATAGGAAACAGCATAATTCCATCATAGATTAAAACAGCAAGTTGCAAAACAATTTGACACTATGCTTGTGCTACTGTCAAGGACAAGTGCTGAATTCCATGGCAACGAGGTGGCAGGAGTCCAGTGCAGTTTGTAGAGCATTGAATCAAATATATATTTGATTCCAGCTTTCTCGATATGAAGTCTCCATTGTTACAATTAGCCAAGCTAGCTTAAAACCAGTTTTTGTTGGTAAAGATTAAGCAGAATATCTCATTTCTTAACATAGACAAGTATGCAGATACGCAACATTTAAAACTAATGTTGCACATTGAAGATGGACGGCTTGCGGTCAAATCAAATGTGTTTGAATCTAACCCAAACCTATTAGGATTATATTGGGGTGTGATTAGATGACTTAAGGCAGATATGAAAGTGTATAACTGAAAAGTTTCCGCCCGCCATTTCAGTCTGTCCTTAATTCTCTGAGTCTGTTGGTCTGTTAGTCTGTCTGTCAGTCAGTCTGTCTTTAATTCTCTGAGTCTGTCAGTCTGTCTTTGTAGTGATGTAGTGTTTTTTGACTTTGAGTTTGAGTTTAGCTGAAGATTAGCTCTCTCTCTCTCTTCATATTTCATTTTCAGACTTTGATCCTTTTAAAAGTTACTTTCGAGCTGTCTGCCTCAGCAAAAAGATAATGTCTGTGATTCTCTGAAAGCTTCAAATTGTCTACGAATTGCTTTTTAAATGACTTTCAAATTGTAATCAATAGAAGAAAAATAAAAGAATTCCTTTTGGCACCTGAGAAGTTTTAACTGCAAATTTCTGCTGAGTCCCAGTAATCGCAAAATGCTGCTGGTAACCGAATAGTAGGAATACTAATTGCAGATTCCTTCAACTTTACACAGTCAAATCATAGTAGGAATCTAACAACTTGGCGCAGTCCAAAAATATTATTCGATCTTTCAACTTGGCGTAGTCGGCAGGATAAGATCTTTCAATTAAGATTCCTCCACCTCCCACAAGAACCCACCTAACTAACTCCCTAATCTACGTTGCCCTAACCCCCCCCTGCTGACGATTAATTTTCCGCGAAGAAGTCGATAAATGGTTGCCACCTCCGGGCAAACCCTGACAGTGACCCTCTCAGAGCGAACTTATTTTTCTCCAGACCGAGGAAGCTCGCCATGTCCGATAGCCAGGCCTCCGGCTTCGGGGGCTTTGAGTCCCTCCATGCCAGCAGTATTCGTCGCCGGGCTACCAGGGAAGCAAAGGCAAGAATGTCGGCCACTCTCCCCTCCTGGACTCCCGGGTCCTCCGAAACCCCAAAAGTTGTCACCTCCGGACTCATCACCACCTTTGTTTTCAGTACCCGGGACATAACGTCCGCGAATCCCTGCCAGTACCCCCTGAGTTTTGGACATGCCCAGAACATGTGGACATGGTTCGCTGGTCCTTCCGCACATCTGGCACACCTGTCCTCCAGTTCAAAGAATTTACTCATCCGAGCCACTGTCATGTGGACCCGGTGGACCACCTTGAATTGGATCAGGCTGAGCCGAGCACATGTTGCGGTCGCGTTAACTCTACTCAACGCCTCCGCCCATAAGCCCTCTTCTATCTCACCGCCGAGCTCCTCTTCCCACTTAAGCTTCAGCTCCTCGGTCAGCGTCATCTCTGCCCCCATAAGTTCTTTACATATATCCGAGACCCTCCCTTCCCCACCCATCCACTGGACACTACCCTGTCCTGGATCCCCCTAAGTGGCAGGCGTGGGAAGGATGGAATCTGTCTGCATAGAAAGTCACACACCTGCAAGTACCTGAAATCATTCCCTCTCGCCAGCCCAAATTTCTCCTCCAGGGAAGCTTCTCGGGAAGCTCCCTTCTAAGAACAGATCCCCCATCCTCTAAATCACAGCCCTCCGCCATATTCGGAACCCACCGTCCATATTCCCCGGAGCAAACTTGCGATTGTCGCAAATTGGGGACCAAACCGAATTCCCCCACGTGCCTTCTCCATTGGCTCCAGATCCGCAAAGTCGCCACCACTATAGGGCTGGTGGAGTACCGTGTCGGCAGGAGCGCTGTAACCAGGGCTGCCAAACTGATGCCCCTGCACGAAGCGGCCTCCATCCGCCCCAAACCGACCCCGCACCCACCATCCACTTCCTTATCTTAGCTATGTTGGCCGCCCAGTAGTAATTACTAAAGTTTGGCAGCTCCAGCCCCCCTTCCCCTCGGTTCCTCTCGAGCATCACCCTCTTCTGGACTTTCCCACCCACACAAATCCCATAATCATTTTATTGACCTTTTTAAAAAAGGACCGCGGAATGAAAATGGGGAGACACTGGATACAAACAGGAATCTCGGGAGGATCGTCATTTTAACCGTCTGCACTCTCCCCACTAGTGTCAGTGGGAGCGCATCCCACCTCTGGAGCTCGACCCTCATTTGCTCCACCAACCGGGATAAGTTCAACTTGTGCAACCGACCCCAGTCTCGCGCCACATGTATCCCTAAGTATCTGAAACTGTCCCCTACTAACCTAAGCTGCAGCCCCCTCAGCCGACCCTCCTGGCCCCTCGCCTGGACTACAAACAACTCACTCTTTGCCCTGTTCAGTTTATACCCCGAGAACCGGCCGAATTCCCTCAAGATTCCCATGATTTCATCCATCTCAGCCACTGGATTTGTGACGTATAGGAGCAAGTCGTTGGCATATAACGAGACTCTGTGTTCATCCCCCCCCCCTCCGTACCAGCCCCTTCCACCCCCTAGAAGCTCTCAGGGCAATTGCCAGCGGCTCTATTGCTGGCGCAAACAGCAAAGGGAGAGGAGGCACCCACGCCTTGTCCCTCGGTACAGTCTAAAATAGTCAGACGTCGTCCTATTCGTCCTTACACTAGCCTCTGGGGCCTGGTACAGCAGCCTGGTACCCTGTCGATAAAGCCCTCTCCGAACCCAAATAGTCCCAACACCTCCCATAAATACTCCCACTCAACCCGGTCAAAAGCCTTCTCGGCATCCATTGCAACGACTACCTCTACCTCCCGACTCTCCGGGGGCATCATGATCACATTTAGCAGCCTTCTTAGGTTGGCACCAGCTACCTGCCCTTGACGAACCCGGTTTGGTCTTCCATAATAACGTCTGGCACACCGTCCTCAATCCGAGCAGAGAGATCGGCCTATAGGACCCACACGCCACCGGGTCCTTGTCCCGTTTCAGTATCAGGGAGATGGTGGCCTGTGACATTGTCGGGGGTAAAAAACCTCTGTCTCTTGCCTCATTGAAAACCCTAACCAGCACCGGCCCCACTATCTCGGAGAGCTTTTTATAGAACTTCACCGGATACCCATCCGGCCCCGGGGCTCTACCCGATTGCATGGCCCTCAAGCCCTCCAATATTTCTTTGGTGCTAATCGGGGCCCCCAGCCTATCTACCAACCTCCTACCCACTTTTGGGAAGGTCAGTCCGTCCAAAAAGCACCTCATCCTCTCCGGCCCCGCGGGGCGGGGGGGGGGGTTCCGAGGTATAAAGCTTACTGTAGAAGTCCCTGAACAACTTGTTCAGCACTGCCGGATCTCCTACCAAGTTTCTCCCCCCCCCCAACCCCCCGTCGACTACCTTCCCTAGTCGTCCCCCTCTTCCAGAGTTGCTGTGCCAGCATTCTACTGGCTTTCTCCCCATGCTCTTAGATCGCGCCCCTTGCCTTCCTAAGTTGCTCCACAGCCTTACTTGTGGACAACACCCCAAACTCCGCCTGTAGCCTTCGTCGTTCCCTTAATAGCTCTGCCCTCGGGGTCTTCGCATATCTCCTGTCTGTCTGTAAGATCTCCTTTACCAGTCGGACCGTTTCTGCCCTGTCCATCCTGTCCGTGTGCTCGAATCGAGATCAGCTCCCGTCTCACCACTGCCTTCAGTGCCTCCCAGAGCACCGCAGCTGAGAGGTCTCCTGTGTCATTGACCTGCAGGTAGTTTTGCATACATTTCCTCACCCTCTCACACACCGCCTCTTCCGCCAACAGCCCAACCTCTAACCTCGATTGAGGGAGCTGAAAGCTTTCCTTACAGACCTGCAGGTCAACCCAATGTGGAGCATGGTCTGAAATAGCGATTGCCGAATATTCTACGTCCGTCACCCCCATCAGCAAATCCCTGCTCATCATGAAAAAATCAATTCGGCAATACACCTTATGAACGTGAATAGAACGAAAACTCCTTCCCCGTCGGCCAACTAGCCCTCCATGGGTCAGCCCCCCCCCCCCCCCCCCCCCCAATTTGCTCCATGAACTTCCTCAGTTCCTTTGACCTTGCCTGCACCCTACCCGTTTTTGAACACGCCCGGTCCAGGCCGGGGTCAAGGACTGTGTTAAAATCACCACCCATAATCAGCCTGTGCGAGTCCAGGTCCGGTATCTTCCCCGGCAGTCTCTTAATAAAATCCACATCATCCCAATTTGGGGCATATACATTGACCAAAATTACCCTCACCCCCTCGAGCTTGCCACTATGACAAACCTACCTCCCCCATCGGAAATTGTGCTACCCGCCTCGAATTGCATCCGTTTGTTAACCAAAATCACGACCCTGCTGGTTTTAGTATTCATCCCTGAGTGGAAGACCTGGCTAATCCAGCCCTTCCTCAATCTGACCTGGTCAGCTACTTTCAGATGAGTCTCCTGTAGCATAATTACATCCGCCTTCAGTGCCCTCAAATGCACGAACACACGTGCCCTCTTTACCAGCCCGTTTAACCCTCTGATGTTCCAGGCGATCAGCCTGGTTGAGGGGCACCGTGCACCCCCTCTTCGCCGATCAGCCATCTCCTTTCTTGGGCCCGTCCCTAGCCTGTGCCGCACCTCCCCTGGCCCACCTCCTGGCAGCCCCCACCTCCGACCTCCTCCATGTTACTAAACCCAAGTCCCTCCCTCATCAGCAGATCAACTACCCCCCTTCCCCATCCTAGTAATAACACCCTGTAACCCAACCCCTGCCATAAACTAACTCAATACACCCGCCCCCCCAACCTGGCTTCCGTAGACCAGCTCACCCAGCTAGCCTGGTGACTCTCGACACCGGCGCCAACAAGTCTCCCACCTATTGTTCCCTCTGACCCATCCCCCCATCAATCGACACCACCTCCCCAAACCAGCCATCTTCAAGCAATTGCTCTGAAAGAAAAAAAAAACAAGGAACAAAGAAAACCCCGACATAGTGCAATTCAAGTAATACATAGTAAGTAATAGGCACTTCCAACCACCTCCATCAGAACACAAAGCCCCCAGAACCAAATACCTTAACTCCCCTCTTCTCCAACAAAAACCCGAATACAGAAGAGAAAAACAAGAAACAAAAAAAACATATAAACATCACTCAATAACTTTTTAAACTGAAGTCCAAAAGTCCTCAGTTCAGCACCAGCCCTTCTCCCTTGGCAAAGTCCATTACGTCCTCGGGCTCCTCAAAATAATGGTGCTGTCCCTCATGCGTGACACAAAGGCGCGCCGGGTACAGCAGCCCAAACTTCACCTGTTTCTTTAACAAAATCTCTTTGACTTGCCTGTAGCCTGTCCTCCTTCTGGCCACCTCCACGCTCAGGTCCTGGTAGATGAGCAAGACACTATTGTTCCAATTGCAGCTCCGCGTGCGCTTGGCCCACTGTAGCACCCGCTCCTTGTCCAGGAACCTGTGGAACCTGACCACAATCGCTCGGGGGGGGGGGCTCACGGCTGCCTCGCCAACACTCTGTGCGCCCTGTCCACCTCCAACGGACGAGGGAAGACGTAATTCCACAAACAGCTTCTGAAACATGTCTGCCACATACGCGACAGCAACCACTCCCTCAGCCCCCTCCTTGAGACCAACGATTCTTAAATCTTGCCGACGGGACCTATTTTCCAGGTCCTCCACCTTCTCCAGAAGCCTTTTTTTGTTGGTCTTTCAGCCTCCCCATCTCCACCACCGTTTGGTGATCCTCCTGCTCCTCCAGCGCCTTCTCCAGCTTCTGGATCGTCCGATCCTGGGCATCCAGCCTATGCTCCAGGCGCTCGATTGATTTCTGGATCGGGTCTAAACTTTGTGTTTCAGCGCGGTGAAGCCTTCTTGGATGACCTTCAATAGATGCTCCGTTGTTGGCTGAGCTGTCTGCACCGGGGTCCGGACAACGGCCATATTGTCCTCAGCAGCAGCTTCCACACTGCCCTTGTTTGCCCACTTCTTCAGCTGTTTGCGATTCTTTCTGCTTCTTAATTCCATACACCTATATCTGGAGTCAGTGCCCGAGTGCCTATGCCTTCAGATCCAGCGCTCAAAAGCACAAAAAAGTCAGGGGAAAAGGTCCAAAAGTCCGACCGGAGCGATAGCCACCAAATGTGCGACTTACTCCTCATAGCTGCCACCGGAAGTCCGAAAAGTATTCTTTAAAACAAAACAATGTTTATTCTATGAACTCAAGTTAACCCTTTTAAAACATAGAGTGAACATCTTAGCAACCGTTAATTCCAATACAATCCCCAAATAATACAACACTAAGTAATGCTTTAAGCTTTCCTTTCAACATCCATACGACTTAAAACACCTTTTATCAGAAGCACATCGGGTTAAAGTCACCACTGTTAGTAGTTTTAAATCACCAGGATCGATTTACAGTCGTTAGATTACAGAGAGAGAGTCATACAGCTTCTGGCTGTGACTGCAGCTATCCAGCTCTGAAAACAAAACTAAAACACCCTGCAGCCTGCTCAAAAACGAAAGTAAAAAGCTGACAGACAGCCCAGCCCCACCCACTCTGGCATCATTGCAGTAGTAAACACCCATTTCTTAAACATACTCTCACTACAGATATTTACATACACACCCATTTATAAACAACCATTTCTTAAAGGTACTCTCACATGACACCTCCCCCCAAGAAAAAAAATAAACCATCAACTTCAAGATAGTTTCATTTTTCACCTTTTCACTATCCTTCAAGAAATGCACACAGTAAATATACTTCTTGTTCCAAAAAAAACAACACACGCAAACATGGACAATAATATAGTCCATTTTTGTTCTTCTTCCTCCAACTGAAATCCTTCCAGATTGACAGTCTCTTTGAACAAGAAGGTCTCTGCACGATCTGTCCATTTCTCTATGCCTCGGCATTTCTCTTTAAAGTCAGATACTTTAGTTCAATCTGATCATAGAGTCCCTTGCAATTCTCCAACATTTGAGCATTGGTTATCACAGCTTTCAGGCAGTCAAATGCCTGTTGAAACTCAGCAGTCCATTGAAATTTTTGATGTTTCTTCAGCAAGTCCATCAGTGGAGCAACCACGCTGCAAAACTTTTGCACAAATATTCGATCAAAACCACTCATGCCAAGAAATCGTATTATTTCCCTTTGTCTTGACGGTATCGGAAACTCCTCAAGGAAAGTGACCTGGGCTTTTCCAAATTCACTTTTGGCTAGATTTATCACCAAACACGCCTCCTGAAGTCGATCGAATAACTCCATCAGATGTTTTAAATCTTCTGTCCATGTCTGGCTGAAAATTACCAGGTCGTCGATGTATACCGCTCAATTGGATAATCTTGAAACAACTTTGTTAGTTAACTGTTGAAATGTGGCTGGTGCATTTTTCATGCCAAATGGCATAACTTTGAATTGGTATATACCATCTGGAGTCACAAAAGCTGAAATCTCATTCACCCTTTCGGATAAAGGTACCTGGCAGTAACCTTTAAGTAAATCCTGTTTAGAAATAAAAGCTGATTGTCTCACTTTCTCTTTTTTTTTTTCAAATTTGATTTGATTTATTGTCACATGTACCGAAGTACAGTGAACAGTGTTTTTCTGCGACCAAGGGAACATACACATTATGTACATAGTAGACAAAAAAAGAATAATCGACAAAGTACATTGACAAATGGTACATGATAAACAGTGATTGGTTACAGTGTGGAACAAGGGGCCAAACAAAGCAAATTCAAGAGCAGCATAGGACGTCATGAATAGTGTTCTTACAGGGAACAGATTAGTCTGAGGGAGAGTCATTGAGGAGTCTAGTAGCTGGAGGGAAGAAGCTATCCCTATGCCTGGATGTGCCGTTCTTCAGACTTCTGTATCTTCTTTTTTTTTATTAAATATTTTATTGAAAATTTTTGGTCAACCAACACAGTACATTGTGCATCCTTGACACAATATTATAACAACACAAATAACGATGACCTATTTTATAAACAAAAAATGAATAAATAATAAATAACAAAAATGAAAACTAGCCCTAATTGGCAACTGCCTTGTCACAAGTAACACTCTCCAAAAATATAATTTAACAGTCCAATATATAATTATCTGTAGCAACGACCTATACATACTATACAGTATATATTAACAACCCTGAGTGTCCTTCTGGTTCCTCCTCCCCCCCCCCCTCCCCCCCCCGATCCTGGGCTGCTGCTGCTGCCTTCTTTTTCCCATTCCGTCTATCTTTCTGCGAGGTATTCGACGAACGGTTGCCACCGCCTGGTGAACCCTTGAGCCGACCCCCTTAGGGCGAACTTAATCCGCTCTAGCTTTATAAACCCCGCCATGTCATTTATCCAGGTCTCCACCCCCGGGGGCTTGGCTTCTTTCCACATTAGCAATATCCTGCGCCGGGCTACTAGGGACGCAAAGGCCAAAACATCGGCCTCTCTTGCCTCCTGCACTCCTGGCTCTTGTGCAACCCCAAATATAGCCAACCCCCAGCTTGGTTCGACCCGGACTCCTACTACTTTTGAAAGCACCTTTGTCACCCCCATCCAAAACCCCTGTGCCGGGCATGACCAAAACATATGGGTATGATTCGCTGGGCTTCTCGAGCACCTCGCACACCTATCCGCCACCCCAAAAAATTTACTGAGCCGTGCTCCAGTCATATGTGCCCTGTGTAATACCTTAAACTGAATCAGGCTTAGCCTGGCACACGAGGACGACGAGTTTACCCTGCTTAGGGCATCTGCCCACAGCCCCTCCTCGATCTCCTCCCCCAGCTCTTCTTCCCATTTCCCTTTTAGTTCATCTACCATAGTCTCCCCTTCGTCCCTCATTTCCCTATATATATCTGACACCTTACCATCCCCCACCCATGTCTTTGAGATCACTCTGTCCTGCACCTCTTGTGTCGGGAGCTGCGGGAATTCCCTCACCTGTTGCCTCGCAAAAGCCCTCAGTTGCATATACCTGAATGCATTCCCTTGGGGCAACCCATATTTCTCGGTCAGCGCTCCCAGACTCGCGAACTTCCCATCCACAAACAGATCTTTCAGTTGCGTTATTCCTGCTCTTTGCCACATTCCATATCCCCCATCCATTCCCCCCGGGGCAAACCTATGGTTGTTTCTTATCGGGGACCCCCCCAAGGCTCCAGTCTTTCCCCTATGCCGTCTCCACTGTCCCCAAATCTTCAGTGTAGCCACCACCACCGGGCTTGTGGTGTAGTTCCTCGGTGAGAACGGCAATGGGGCTGTCACCATAGCCTGTAGGCTAGTCCCCCTACAGGACGCCCTCTCTAATCTCTTCCACGCCGCTCCCTCCTCCTCTCCCATCCACTTACTCACCATTGAAATATTAGCGGCCCAATAATACTCACTTAGGCTCGGTAGTGCCAGCCCCCCCCTATCCCTGCTACGCTGTAAGAATCCCTTCCTCACTATCGGGGTCTTCCCGGCCCACACAAAACCCATGATGCTCTTTTCAATCCTTTTAAAAAAAGCCTTCGTAATCACCACCGGGAGGCACTGAAACACAAAGAGGAATCTCGGGAGGACCACCATCTTAACCGCCTGCACCCTCCCTGCCATTGACAGGGATACCATATCCCATCTCTTGAAATCCTCCTCCATCTGTTCCACCAACCGCGTTAAATTTAACCTATGCAATGTGCCCCAATTCTTAGCTATCTGGATCCCCAGGTAACGAAAGTCCCTTGTTACCTTCCTCAACGGTAGGTCCTCTATTTCTCTACTCTGCTCCCCTGGATGCATCACAAACAACTCGCTTTTCCCCACGTTCAATTTATACCCTGAAAAATCCCCAAACTCCCCAAGTATCCGCATTATTTCTGGCATCCCCTCCGCCGGGTCCGCCACGTATAGTAGCAAATCGTCCGCATACAAAGATACCCGGTGCTCTTCTCCTCCCCTAAGTACTCCCCTCCACTTCTTGGAACCCCTCAACGCTATCGGCAGGGGCTCAATCGGCAGTGCAAACAATAATGGGGACAGAGGGCATCCCTGCCTTGTCCCTCTATGGAGCCGAAAATATGCAGATCCCCGTCCATTCGTGACCACGCTCGCCACTGGGGCCCTATACAACAGCTGCACCCATCTAACATACCCCTCTCCAAAACCAAATCTCCTCAACACCTCCCACAAATAATCCCAATCCACTCTATCAAATGCTTTCTCGGCATCCATCGCCACTACTATCTCTGTTTCTCCCTCTGGTGGGGCCATCATCATTACCCCTAACAACCTCCGTATATTCGTGTTCAGCTGTCTCCCCTTCACAAACCCAGTTTGGTCCTCGTGGACTACCCCCGGGACACATTCCTCTATTCTCATTGCCATTACCTTGGCCAGGACCTTGGCATCTACATTTAGGAGGGAAATAGGTCTATAGGACCCGCATTGTAGCGGGTCCTTTTCCTTCTTTAAGAGAAGCGATATCGTTGCTTCAGACATAGTCGGGGGCAGTTGTCCCCTTTCCTTTGCCTCATTAAAGGTCCTCGTCAGTACCGGGGCGAGCAAGTCCACATATTTTCTATAGAATTCGACTGGGAATCCATCCGGTCCCGGGGCCTTTCCCGCCTGCATGCTCCTAATTCCTTTCACCACTTCTTCTACCTTGATTTGTGCTCCCAGTCCCACCCTTTCCTGCTCTTCCACCTTGGGAAATTCCAGCCGATCCAAGAAGCCCATCATTCTCTCCCTCCCATCCGGGGGTTGAGCTTCATATAATTTTTTATAAAATGTCTTGAACACTCCATTCACTCTCTCCGCTCCCCGCTCCATCTCTCCTTCCTCATCCCTCACTCCCCCTATTTCCCTCGCTGCTCCCCTTTTCCTCAATTGGTGTGCCAGCAACCTGCTCGCCTTCTCCCCATATTCGTACTGTACACCCTGTGCCTTCCTCCATTGTGCCTCTGCAGTGCCTGTAGTCAGCAAGTCAAATTCTACATGTAGCCTTTGCCTTTCCCTGTACAGTCCCTCCTCCGGTGCTTCCGCATATTGTCTGTCCACCCTCAAAAGTTCTTGCAGCAACCGCTCCCGTTCCTTACTCTCCTGCTTCCCTTTATGTGCCCTTATTGATATCAGCTCCCCTCTAACCACCGCCTTCAACGCCTCCCAGACCACTCCCACCTGGACCTCCCCATTATCATTGAGTTCCAAGTACTTTTCAATGCACCCCCTCACCCTTAGACACCCCCCCTCATCTGCCATTAGTCCCATGTCCATTCTCCAGGGTGGGCGCCCTCCTGTTTCCTCCCCTATCTCCAAGTCTACCCAGTGTGGAGCGTGATCCGAAATGGCTATAGCCGTATACTCCGTTCCCCTCATCTTCGGGATCAATGCCCTACCCAGCACAAAAAAGTCTATTCGCGAGTAGACTTTATGGACATAGGAGAAAAACGAGAACTCCTTACTCCTAGGTCTGCTAAATCTCCACGGGTCTACACCTCCCATCTGCTCCATAAAATCTTTAAGTACCTTGGCTGCTGCCGGCCTCCTTCCAGTCCTGGACTTCGACCTATCCAGCCCTGGTTCCAACACCGTATTAAAATCTCCCCCCATTATCAGCTTTCCCATCTCTAGGTCCGGAATGCGTCCTAGCATCCGTCTCATAAAATTGGCATCATCCCAGTTCGGGGCATATACGTTTACCAAAACCACCGTCTCCCCCTGTAGTTTGCCACTCACCATCACGTATCTGCCCCCGTTATCCGCCACTATAGTCTTTGCCTCGAACATTACCCGCTTCCCCACTAATATAGCCACCCCCCTGTTTTTCGCATCTAGCCCCGAATGGAACACCTGCCCCACCCATCCTTTGCGTAGCCTAACCTGGTCTATCAGTTTCAGGTGCGTTTCCTGTAACATAACCACATCTGCCTTAAGTTTCTTAAGGCGTGCGAGTACCCGTGCCCTCTTTATCGGCCCGTTCAGCCCTCTCACGTTCCACGTGATCAGCCGAGTTGGGGGGCTTCCTACCCCACCCCCTTGTCGATTAGCCATCACCTTTTTCCAGCTCCTCACCCGGTTCCCACGCAGCTGTATCTCCCCCAGGCGGTGCCCCCCCGCCCATCCTCTCCCATACCAGCTCCCCCCTCTCCCCAGCAGCAGCAACCCAGTAATTACCCCCTCCCACCCCCCCCCGCTAGATCCCCCGCTAGCGTAATTACTCCCCCATGTTGCTCCCAGAAGTCAGCAAACTCTGGCTGACCTCGGCTTCCCCCCGTGACCTCGGCTCGCACCGTGCGACGCCCCCTCCTTCCTGCTTCTCTATTCCCGCCATGATTATCATAGCGCGGGAACCAAGCCCGCGCTTCTCCCTTGGCCCCGCCCCCAATGGCCAACGCCCCATCTCCTCCACCTCCCCTCCTCCCCCCATCACCACCGGTGGGAGAGAGAAAAGTTATCACATCGCAGGATTAGTACATAAAACCCCTCTTTGCCCCCCACATTCGCCCCACCACTTTGTTCGAACGTTCTTTTTAATAACCCGCTCATTCCAGTTTTTCTTCCACAATAAAAGTCCACGCTTCATCCGCCGTCTCAAAGTAGTGGTGCCTCTCTCGATATGTGACCCACAGTCTTGCCGGTTGCAGCATTCCAAATTTTATCTTCTTTTTATGAAGCACCGCCTTGGCCCGATTAAAGGTCGCCCTCCTTCTCGCCACCTCCGCACTCCAGTCTTGATAAACGCGGATCACCGCGTTCTCCCATTTACTACTCCGAGATTTCTTCGCCCATCTAAGGACCATTTCTCTATCCTTAAAACGGAGGAATCTCACCACTATGGCTCTGGGAATTTCTCCTGCTCTCGGTCCTTGCGCCATCACTCGGTATGCTCCCTCCACCTCCAACGGACCTGCCGGGGCCTCCGCTCCCATTAACGAGTGCAGCATCGTGCTCACATATGCCCCGACGTCCGCTCCCTCCACACCTTCAGGAAGACCAAGAATCCTCAGGTTGTTCCTCCTTGCGTTGTTTTCCAGTGCCTCCAACCTTTCCACACATCGTTTCTGATGTGCCTCCTGCGTCTCCGTCTTCACCACCAGGCCCTGTATATCGTCCTCATTCTCGGCTGCCTTTGCCTTCACGACCCGAAGCTCCCGCTCCTGGGTCTTTTGTTCCTCCTTTAGCCCTTCGATCGCCTGTAGTATCGGGGCCAACAGCTCTTTCTTCATTTCCTTTTTGAGCTCTTCCACACAGCATTTCAAGAACTCTTGTTGTTCAGGGCCCCATGTTAAACTGCCACCTTCCGACGCCATCTTGATTTTTGCTTGCCTTCCTTGCCGCTGTTCTGAAGGATCCACTGCAATCTGGCCACTTCCCTCTCCTTTTTCCATCCGTATCCAGGGGGGATTCCCTTCTGGTTTACCGCACAGTGTTTTTAGCCGTCAAAATTGCCGTTGGGGCTCCTATCAAGAGCCCAAAAGTCCGTTTCACAGGGAGCTGCCGAAACGTGCGACTCAGCTGGTCATCGCCGCACCCGGAACCCGTCTCACTTTCTCAATGCAATCCTCCAAGCGTGGGATAGGATAAGAGTCCGTTCTTGTAACTTCATTAACCTTTCTATAGACCACACACAACCGTTGGGTACCGTCTGGTTTTGGTACCATCACTATGGATGAGCTCCATTGGCTGCAACCCATTTCAATTATGCCATTTTTAAGCATACTCTCAATCTCTTTGTTAACCTGTGCCAATTTTAAAGGGTTAAGTCTGTATGGATGTTGTTTGATTGGAACAGCATTTCCCACATCTACAACACACATAGCCATTTTAATACTTCCCAATTTATCTCCACAAACTTGCCCTTGTGTTATCAATAACTCTTTCAGGTCAGTCCGTTTTTCCTCTGGAAGGTAACTCAACAATTTATCCCAATTTTTAAGAACATCCTCATTTTCCAATTTAATTTGAGGTATGTCAAATTCACAGTCATTTGGATTTGGTTCGTCACTGAGTTAGAATCATTAAAATCTCCTCCTTTTTCTCTCCTTCCCTTTCAAAGTACCTTTTAAGCATATTCACATGACACACTCGGTGAGTTTTCCTTCTATCTGGTGTTTTTACCACATAATTCACCTCACTTAATTTCCTTTCAGTCTGATAAGGTCCACAAAACCTAGCTTTTAAAGGCTCACCTACCCCTGGTAACAACACTAAAACTTTATCTCCATTGGCAAAACTAGGAACTTTGGATTTCTTGTCCGCTACCCGTTTCATCACATTTTGTGCAACTTTTAAATGTTGTCTAGCCAATTCACCTGCTCTATTTAATCGTTCCCTAAAATTTGACACATAATCCAATAATGTAATTTCCAATTTCTCACTCACCAATTTTTCCTTCATCAATTTAAGTGATCCTCTTACCTCATGACCAAACATTAGTTCAAAAGGACGGAATTTGGTTGACTCATTCGGTGCATCCCTAATTGCAAACAGTACGAATGGAATTCCTTTATTCCAAACCTCTGGATAATCTTGACAATAAGCCCTCAACATTGTCTTTAACTTCTGCTGCCACCTTTCTAACGCACCCTGCAATTCTGGATGGTACGCAGTTGATTTAAATTGTTTTATTCCTAAGCTATCCATAACTTCTTTGAATAACCTTGAAGTAAAATTTGATCCTTGATCCGATTGTATTTCTGTGGTAGTCCATATCTAGTAAAGAATTTAAGTAACTCCTCCACAATCTTTTTAGCTGTAATATTACATACTGGAATGGCCTCTTGAAACCTAGTAGACACATCCATTATAGTCAAAAGATATTGATTCCCACTTTTCGTTTTAGGAAGCGGTCCTACGCAATCAATTAGGACCCTTGTAAAAGGTTCCTCAAATGCTGGAATGGGTATTAAGGGTGCTGGTTTTATCACTGCTTGAGGTTTCCCTATCACTTGACATGTGTGACATGATTGACAAAATTTAACTACATCTTTATGTAGTCCAGGCCAATAAAAATGTTTCTGGATTTTAGCTGGAGTTTTCCTTATTGCCAAATGAGCTCCCACTAGTACCTCATGTGCAACTCGCAACACCTCCTTTCTAAACCCTACTTCTGCCCACTTTTCATCCACCTGCATAAGTAAAGGTCTCCATTTTCTCATCAAGACATTACTTTTACGCTAATAACACTCTGGTATACACTCAGATTCTTCTTCCGTGTATGCTTTCTGATACATCCGTTTTATTTCTATATCTTTCTGTTGTAACTCCGCCAATTTTCCTGAACAGAAATATCCGCCTCATCCTCCACCAGTTCCTGTTCTTTTTCAACCATCTGATCAAAAATCGTTTCTGATAATTGCACTTCAACTTCACTCTTTGATTTCTCCTCTTGTCTTGACCTGCGACTTTGCGACCTTGTTACTACACAATCTGGAAAAATCCCAGGATATTCGTCCTTCAACACTTCAGTTGTCTGATTTTCCACTGGCTTATCCTCCACAGTAGGAATCACTCCCACCTGCGATCCAGCTATATCATTACCCAAGATAAACTGTATTCCTGGACAAGATAGTTTCTCTATTAATCTTACTGCCACTTCTCCACTCTTCACTGGACTTTCCAGCCTTACCTTATATAATTGAACACTACTCCTCTCACCCTGAATTCCACATATTACCACCTCTCTGGCAACATTCTTCCCAAGCTTCATAACTCCTCATCTCTTACCATTAAAGATTGACTAGCTCCCGTATCTCGTAAAATTGTGACTTCCTTACCTGCTCCTCCTGATACACGAGTAAACTTTACCCACACAAGTAAATTCTTTTTAAAAATCTGGCACCTTCTTATCAATCACCTCTTGATCAGGCTGTACAATCTTGTGCACTTCCTTCGCTTCACTTGAGCTTTCCTTTACCACTTTCACAAACCCCACTGTCTTATCCTGTTTTACCACATCAGCCTTCCCAGTGCTTTTCTTCAACCACCAACACTGCGACTTTACATGGCCTAGTTTATTACAGTGAAAACATTTGAAACTTTTCATGTCTCTTCCACCCTCCTGGATTTCTTTTTTAATCTGAGGTATATTCTCCTTATTATCTCCCATCAGATCACCTTTACTTTTACCACTTGAGTATTTCTCATGTTCCCAGTTTCTATCCCTCACAGGCTGAAACTGATGTCGGAAACCAAGCTTTGATTTGTGAACTAATTCATAATCATCTGCCATTTCTGCTGCTAAACTCGCTGTTTTCAACCTCTGCTCTTCTACATGAATTCTCGCTACATCAGGAATTGAATTTTTAAACTCCTGCAAAAGTATAATTTCTCAGAGCTTCATACGTTTGGTCTATTTTCAAAGCCCTTATCCACCTATCAAAATTACTCTTTTGATCTTTTCAAACTCCATATATTTTTGACCAAATTCTTTCCTTAAATTTCTAAACCTTTGTCTGTAGGCTTCAGGCACTAGTTCATATGCACCCAAGATGGATTTTTTCACCTCCCCATATGTCCCAGATACCTCCTCCGGTAGTGATGCAAACACTTCACTAGCCCTACCTACCAGCTTTGTTTGAATCAGTAATACCCACATGTCCTGTGGCCATTTCATTTGTTTAACTACTGTCTCAAATGAAATGAAGAAAGCTTCCACCTCCTTCTCGTCAAACTTTGGACATATATAAATAGATCCCCACCAAGCCTTCGACTATGACGCTCTTTCTCACTATCCTGATCTCTATCAACCAACTGTATGTTTCCCTTTACGTCTGCCAATTTTAACTGACTACGTTTCATAGCCATTTTCTGAATTTCACCTTGCTCTCCTTTTCCCTTTCCTCTCTATCTCTTTCCTTTTCCTCTATCTCTTTCTTTGTTTCTTTCTTCTCTCTCCTTTTCTTTTTCACTGATCTGTATCTCCCTTTCCCTTTCTCTCATTGCATATTCAAGCTGCTTTAATTCTTTTTCATGTTCAAGTTAATCTGCAACTGGATCCTTGCCATTTCTAATGAGTCAGACTGTATCTCAGGCAACTTTAAATGCTTAGCCACTGCCATAATTACCTCATCTTTTCGCATTTTGTCAGGTAATGTTAACTGCAATGTTTTTGCCAAATCTAACAGTCTGCTTTTAGTCTCTGTCCGTAAGGTACTGCGTGTGACCGTCTCCACCCCCAAAATCTTCAGAGTCTCTGAAAGAGCCATTGTCCACAACACACTCCCTAACTGAAATACCACACCTGAAAAGCAACCACAATATGCTCACCCCTCACTGGCTTTAAGTTCACTGAGCCAATCCAATAGATAGACTTTTATCCCCCTCGAGCCCCCAATTTGTTATAGGCCAGGGTTTAGAGAACCCCAAAGTGTATCATGGAGTTCTCCTGACCCACAACTTTTAGTAGATCGTGGTACGGGGAGCACACGGTCCACTCTACAGGTGGTACAGCAGAAATGGGAAAGTATTCTTTAAAACAAAACAATGTTTTTTCTATGAACTCAAGTTAACCTTTTTAAAACATAGTGAACATCTTAGCAACCATTAATTCCAATACAACCCCCAAAGCCTTTAAGCTTTCCTTTTAACATCCATACGACTTAAACACCCTTTACTAGAAGCACATCAGGTTAAGGTCACTACTGTTATTAGTTTCAAATCACCAGGATCAATTTACAGTCTTTAATGAAAATGAAATGAATGAAATGAAAATCGCTTATTGTCACAAGTAGGCTTCAAATGAAGTTACTGTGAAAAGCCCCTAGTCGCCACATTCCGGCGCCTGTTCGGGGAGGCTGGTACGGGAATATTTATATTTATATTACAGAGTTAGATTCATACATCTTCTGGCTGTGACTGCAGCTATCCAGCTCTGAAAACGAAACTAAAACACACTCTGCAGCCTGCTCAAAAACAACACTAAAACGCTGACAGACAGCGCAGCTCCATCCACTCTCTGACATCACTGCAGTAGTAAATACCCATTTCTTAAAGGTACTCTCACTACAGATATTTACATACACATCCATTTATAAACACCCATTTCTTAAAGGTACTCTCACATGACAAAAAGGAGCAGGCACTTACTTGGCTTTGGTGTGAGGGTGATGAAAAAACTTGGCCCAGGAATTTTTTTTTTGAGAGGGCTTTTTTTTTCAAAAGTGGGAAGGGTGATGAGGGGTGGAGAGAGTTCCAAAGAATTGACCATGGCAACAAAGGCAAACCGCAACATCTATCAATACAAGTAATAATAATTCACCCTGCTTCAAATCTGTTCCTTCAAAGTGTGCAATTGAAATCATTTCCGTTGTACAAAGAATTGGTAAAGTTACTGATCAGTGCAGATCCCAGGGATGAGTGGCAGAAGGTAAAAAGGTATGAAAGATTTTTGCGACAAGAAATCGCGTAATTTTAGCACTTTTTATGATCTGCAGTGAAATGCAAAAGCTTCTCGGCCACTTCAAACAGGCGGAATGCTTAAACTTCAAGTGGGTGCAAACATTAGATTTCCCTTTGTTTACCTTTTCTACAATCAACATCATAATCCAATGTACTTATTTCAAATCACCAAAATGACTTCAGCTTTTCAGTATTCATTGCAATTTGCATAGACTTCATCCTTCATTACATGCACTAACAGAACATGATGGTGCTGGATTATGTACACACGAAGCAAAGGACTACAGAAGTGCTGTGTAAACTATTTTCCAATATGACCCCATTTTAGAAGGCAATTAGGGATAGGCAACAATGTCCTCTATGAATATATATATTTTTTAAAACTAATGAAAAATTTATATGACTCCAGATGTCAATGAAAATGGAAAGCAATAAAGCAATATAGTAACATGCAGCAATTATTAAATCTCCTTTATCGCATAATACAAATATGAAAATCTGTGTTTTGAACTTTTTATTATACACTCATGTAGTTTCCAGCCAAGCTGTCCATATTCCACGGTGACAGAAGATGCAGTGAAGCCCCTCTCCCCCAATCCAAATATAGGATTCTTTTCCCAAACCCCTTCCTACCCCACATCTTTTCACTCACTCAGCAGCCCCTCTCCCCAACTTATTCCACCACCTACTCAGCAGACCCTATTGCCTTTGCCAAATCCCATGCGGACCTGGGCACCACTGTCCCACCCCAGCCCCGTGCCCACTGAACCCCACATTGGCTCAACTGCTCCCATGCTATCCCATGACTTCAACCACACGGTTAATGATAGAAACAGGTCTAATAGGCATACCTGACTGTTTGTGATAAGAGATCTCTCTGTTGGTCAAACGGAGCCATCGCTTCTTAAAATTATGAACCTTACGGATTCGATTTCTTCCCTGAGCTCTTTTAATAACTTCACTGCAAAGGAGAAAAAATGTTTTGTTTTGTTTTTAGTGTTCAAGGCGTCAATTAGCTATTGTCCAAGGATTTGGTAAAAACTCTTGCTTCATTTGTTTTCTATTGCAACAAGTCAAGCCCTAGCCAAATTATTCTAGTTCAGCTATCTCAACAATGTCAAAATTTGTCAGGGTATTCAGTATGAGGGACTTAAGTTTACCTCCTTCTATTGAACAGTCTCTGATATTTGGCCTTAATGCTATGTTGCTCATTGTTTTGGCAAAATGGTTGTTCTCACAGGCGTGTTCATAACCGTTGGGTATCCTCACCAGTTCCACATTATGACATATCTTATATAATGTGTCATTTAACATCATGATTGCTCATTTTTACTCTTACCCTTCTTTGAGAATAATTGGTTCATCCACACCAGTGGGCTCCTTACTCTGCGCAGAAGATATTTCATCTATAAACTAAAGGCAAAAATATAAATGACAATTTTCAAAATACAGTTAGCGAAATCAGAGACTCACTGCACAGTTTTAGGATACATAGGGTAGCATCGTAGTTATGTTACTAACTGGTGAGGCCTGCATTAACAGTCCTGTTGGTGATAAGAGTTCAAATTACATTGTGGTGGTTGGGGAATTAAAACGTCATTATTAAAAAACCTTGGGGGAAAATAGCTAAATATCAGAAACAGGGAATGCAAAATTATCAGATTGTCATGAAAAATCCATCTAGTCCATGAATACACTTTGGGGGAGAAAGTCTTCGCCTGGCCTATATATTAACTACAAACCCAGGCAATATGGCCAACTCTTAACTTCCCCCTGAAATGCTTAGCATGCCACCGCAGCTATATTTAAGAACCAATCAATGCTGGTCTTGTGAAGGAGATTCACATCCCATGAATGGATAAAACAAATTGTGCAAGATGAGAGGAGGCATTTGCATTAAAATAAATTGCACTTCCTGTGAACTGTGTTGATCACTAATACTCAACCAGTCCACTCTATCTAGAAAGTATCACATAAGAAACAAAGATCAGGGTTTAACTGCAGCCAGGACACCTTATGAATGAGGAGAAACAAGTGATTTTGGACTTTTCAGATGATAGGTATATATCCTTTTAAGTTCAATTTCCCCAGAAATGCAAGATGCGCATTTCTAAAATGATATCCAAGTAGGGTACATTCTAATTCTTTTCTTCTCCCATTCCATCATAATCAAATAGGATGCTGACAATACTGACAACACAATATCAGATTATGATCAACCATAGAATAAATTTTAACTACCAAAATTCTCTATTTGTAGTATACGTCATTCAGTACACCAGCAATAGTAACATCTTTATGAAGTTGAAATGACTGCAGAATTCTTTAGTTTCATTCTTAAGCTCACCTTTTTAACTGACTCAATGCATTTTTCTTCTGCAAACAGTTTAAAAAAGTCACACATATAGGACTCCTTGAAGCTGGACTGTAATTCATAAGAAATTGCAAATTAGTGCACAAAATGAAGCAATAAAATGTAAATTTTTCGCAAAAAGAAAAAAATTGGTGCTGACCAGTTTGTTTTTCGATAAACCGCCCCAGCTTCCCAAGGTTTGGATTGTTTTAGAAATTAGGGTCAAGACTCGAGATGTCTGAACATCCTACAAGGAAATGGGAAGAAATGGAAAAATTAAACTGAAAAGTTAACAGCATCTACCAGTTTCTCAGGCCAGAACATAAAAGGATGACGAAAAGCTATTAACCCAGAGACTAATCTCTCGAGCAGCACCGCAACACTTTTAGTTTAGGCTTTAAGCCTGATTGCCATTGAGACAAAGGCCTATGTAATCTTATAATTTTCTCTTAGGCACATGCTTCTCATGGATTTTCAAGATTGTATATGCTTTGAAAATTGCTTAAATTTTCATCAAATTGCTCATCATTCAGCACAACTTCCTAGTTCACTTATTTACTGCCTCTCTCACTACTTTGTTTTTTAAAATATTCATTCATGAGATGCGGGTGTCTTTGGCTGGGCCAGCATTTATTGCGCATCCCTGAGGGCAATTAAGAGTCAACCAGATTGCTGTGGATCTGGAGTCACTTGCAAGCCAGACCAGCTAAGTATGGAAGTTTCTTCTCTAAATTACATTAGTGAACCAGGTTGGTTTACAATATTCGACAATGGTTTCATGGTCATCATTAGATGTTTCATGGTCATCATTAGACTTTTAATTCCAGATTTTTATTTAACTCTTATTTCACCATCTGCCACGTGGGATTCAAACCTAGGTCCACAGAGCATTGCCCTGGGTCGCTGGATTACCCGTCCAATGGCAATACCACTCTGCCACTGCCTCAGTTTCTTTTTTTATTTCCTAGTGGTGATTTTCAGATACTGTAGGATTGCATTGTTCTGAAGGGTCCACTGCCTTAAATGATTTGCAAGTACCTGGTCAAGACACAAGTACACCTAACTTGGTCCATGTACTAAAATAGCAAAATATTGCGAATGCTCAAACTTTGGAAGAAAAACAGAAAATGCTGAACAGTCAGCTCAGGCAGAATTTGCCATGAAAGACACTATTAACTCAGTCTCATTTCTATCAGGGCATTTGCTGTTTATACAATGCAGAATGAAGTCACCACAATTATTGTCTGTGTGTACCGTTACCTCATTACAAGTTGGTCACATCCATATTCACTGTGCCAGATAAAGAGTTAAAGCAAACCAGTGTATTTCAGATTGTGAGTCGTCCTCGGTGATCAATTTCTTTATTTAAAAATTCTGAACTATGTCGCACAACTTACTGGATGGTGGGGCCGGAGGTGGAAACTATGAGGCGAAACCATTGCGACTGCGAAGAATCGAAGGAAAACAAAGCTGCTTACAGCAGAGTACTTCACATGAGGATCGTCTAGAAAAACAGAGATTTGTAAATAATGGCAGTTAACAATACCTTAAATTATTTTTGGTGTCTGGCCTGCACTGATACATTCAAACCTTTCCAAATAAGTTACAGAGAAATCACATCCACCTGCAGGGTTTGTTTTCCCTGAATACACATAGGGACATATACCACTTACCAAATCTTGAAAGCTTAAAAACAAAATTGTCAGATCCAAGGCAACAAGGATGGTGCTGGTGTTTAACTTTACCAGAGTTGCTTATGCAGGTAGGACCACACTCCACTTTGGCACGTGTTTGCAGAATTCTCAGGAAAGTGTCGCCATACCATTAATAAGCAACCCTTTTAATTCCAACTGCTCAAAGGGGTACTCGTTTAAAAATAAATTAAGGTGATTGCACTTGGCGAATGCAGCAGCCAATTTTCATACACCAAGGTCCAGCAAAACAAAGTTTGGCCAATTAATTAATTAATTATTAGCACAGTCAACTGAAGAAAAAATGGTCAGGATATCAAAATACATCTGCTCTTTTAAAAAATATATATATTTTTATTGAAGATTTTCCATTTACAATAAATGTTATAACCAAGCCACATTACACAGAGCAGAGTTTACACAAAACCAGCGTAACAAAAACCCTATCAACCACACACACTTCATCCACAAAGAGGAGAGGGGAAAAAAAGAACAAAACCCAAAACCAAGCCCCGCTCCCCCACAGCAACTGACGGTGACAGATTCCTTAAAGTAGTGTCATGGGAGTGTCCCTTTTAGAAATATTTTTGTCTTATCACATGGCTTCAGTGATGTCATTGTGTGGGCGGAGCTAGGCTGTGGTTCTGGGAGTTTTTACTTTTGCTTTGAGTTTGGACTGGTTTTGAACTGCCCAGATTGAAAGAAGTGTTTCTCTCTACATTTTAAAAGCGGTTTCCAGACTACTTGATAACTTAAAAGAGATAACTGCTTTCTGGAAGGAATTCAAACCTGCTGTTTGGGAAGGGGAACAGAGTATTACTAACAAGTCTTATACCAGTAAGAGTGCAGTGTGCTGGGCCACACCTTTGAAAAGGGGTTTCTGGATTTACCTGGATTTTGTTACTGAATTGAACAGTTAAAGGGGGAATTCATTAAGGGTTATACATAGATTACTGTAGCTGTGTGGGGGTCTTTATGTCTGTAGTTGATAAAAATGCTTACTGTATGTTTCTACAAATGTTAACTAAATTTGTAGAATAAAGCTTGTTTTTTGATTAAAAGCGCCTAAAAACTCTGTTAATTAACACCTGAAAGGCAGGCTCTTGTGCTCATCGTAACCAAAATCAATAATGGTTGCAGGCCAGGCGGACTCCATAATATACTTTGGAGTTGTTAAACCCAGGCCCATAACAGTAGGCAATGAATGGCTGCCATCTCCAGCAGAACCCTCAACTGACCCCCTAAGTGTGTACTTGACTTTCTCTAGGTACAAGAATTTCATTGGGTCACCGAACCATACCGAGGCACTTGGCAGAGTAGAAGATCGCCGCTCCAGTACAACTGGTCTCTGGGCAATCAATGAGGTAAAGGCAAAGACAACTGCCTTCACCCGCCATTTGTAGCCCTGGCAAGTCCATCACCCCAAAAATGGCCATCTGAGGACAAGGCTCCCAGTCAATATTCAGAATCACTGACATGGTGCTAAAGGAGACCCAAAAGCTTACCAGTTTGGGACAGGACCAGAACACGTTGTGTGGCTGGCCGGCCCCCCTGGAATCGGGCAGCATAGTGACACAGTGATTAGCACTGCTGCCTCATTGCAACAGGGACCCGGGTTCAATTCCAGCCATGGGTCACTGTCTGTGTGGAGTTTGTACAATCTCCCAGAGTCTGCGTGTGTTTCCTCTCACAGTCCAAAGATGTTCAGGTTAAGTTGATTGGCCATGCTAAATTGGCCATGCTAAATTGCCCCTTAGTGTCCAAAAGGTTGGTGCAATTATTGAGTTATGGGATAGGGTGGAGGCATAGGCCGAGCAGAGGGTTGGTGCAGAATCAATGGGCCGAATGGCCTCCTTCGGCATCATAGTAATTCTATGATTCTACGAACACCGCTCGCATCTGTCCTCTACCTCTGGAAAGAAGCTGCACTCTTAGCACCCTTTGCACCAGCTTAAATTGGATCAGATCCTTATGAAGGGCCTCACTGCACACCTCATCATCCACTGTGGGTCATCAACTCTCCCACTTCGCCTTCACCTCATCCACAGGGTCCGAATCCTCAGACAGAATCCGCCCCTAAATGTAGGACGTGCTACTCGCCTCCGATCCCGCCAGCGAAAGGATTCTCGCCACCAGAGACATCGGCGGTTCCACAGGAAAAGTCAGGAAGGACCTTCATACAAAATTCCTCATCTTGAGGTACCTGAAAGAGTTCGGCCCTGAAAGTCCAATCTTCGCCAAGAATTCCTCTGAGCTGGCAAACCATCCCTCCAAAACAATCCCCAAATCTCTGAAGTCCCACACCCCAACCATGGCGTCCAGTCTCGACTTCTCAAGTAGGTGATTGGCACAAATAGAGGTCATCCTCGATATGGATCCAAGCTTTGTCAAACTTTTTTTCCAGGGACCCATTTTTACCAGCTGGCAAACCGTCGCGGCCCAAGCTGGCAAACCACCGCGCCCCACCATTTTCGCTTACTTTTAATGCGAAGGTGAGCCTGCTTGGTCCTCACGACTCACTTGCTTTGTCACTCAATGTTACATTTCTGTATTGGTTGCTCATCAGAGGTCCTGGAGCTCACACCACCATTGCTTTGTCCTGCTGTGGATTGTCCGAGCCACTCTCTCCAGCAGGTTTAGTTGTGAGATCCTGGCCTGTTTATGTCTCTGGCCCTCTCTTGCTTATTACAAAATGATCCCGCAGTCCTGTTGCTGCTGATCAAATAGAGGAATCGCAATCGTGCCCAGAGCACGTGACACAGTGATCGGGGCACGGGACCTGTTCTCTGCCGTTGCTTCAGGCAGGAAGACTGCTTTGAATTGAAAAAAATTCTTCTCCTGGGTCAGCACGCTGACGTCAGGAGGAGGCAGTGTTTCTTGCTGGACTCCGGGCATGCATACTGCCAAGTGGGCATGCGTGCACAGCGCGCCTGCATCTGAAAGCCAGTCGTGGCCGTCATTTCTAAAGCGTCATTTTTGAAAGCAAGCTGCTGTGGCTGTTGCGCATTAATTCACGCGATCGGCCCCGCGACCTTCCTGACACCCGCCCACGACCCCGACTTTGAAAAATGAAAGAAAATAAAAACACCCCTACCTGTCCCGGCTGCAAATAGTAAAACAAAATTCAACACCCTTACAAACATCAAAATCCTATCGCGAACCATATATTTCCACAAATACTGCTTTAAACAATACCCCTCAGAACAGCCCCCTCCTTTCTCCCACCATACAACTTATGCAAAACAGTCCCATCACATAAGCAAAGAAATAACAAATATATATAAAATACCCCAAAACCTCTTCCCATAATAATTACAAAAGTCCCCACAGAGCCCATTTAACTTGATCCCAATCCATGCTTTGTAACAAAGGCCTCAGCCGCCTCTGAAGTGTCAAAGTAATAGTCCTTTGACTCGAATGTAACCCGCTGCCTCGCCGGGTACACCACTCCAAACCGAACCCCCACTCTTGTACAATGCTGCTTTAGTCTTATTAAAGGCTGCCCGCCTCCTCAAGCTTTGCGACGACATCTTGATAAATTCTAAAGTGGCTCGATTCCCACCTCAAAATCAGGGTTCTCCTTGGCCCACTTCAGGACCTGCTCCTTCTCCTAATAGCAATGGGTGGCTCGATTCCCACCTCAAAATCAGGGTTCTCCTTGTCCCACTTCAGGACCTGCTCCTTCTCCTAATAGCAATGGAATCTTATGATAACTGCTTGTGGTGGCTCATTCGCCCGAAGCTTCTGTCGGAGTGTTCAATGTGCCCTGTCAAGCTCTGGAGGGGGCGCCAGTCCACCCGCCCCCATCAAGTTAACGACCACCTGCGAGGAATACACAGTAGGATTCGGGCCTTCCACACCCACTGCTGCTATCTTTCCTGCTGAGGCGCCACGTAAAACCTCCGTTTGTCAAAGAATTTCCACCCACAGACTTCTTACTTCCAGCTTTTTTTGACATTCTTCAATAGGCTCCATCTACTTTCATAGGAGTAGAATTTATGCACCTAAAAACACTGGGAACCAGGCAAAAAGGGCCAAAAAAACAAGTGTCCCAGCAGGAACTACCTAGTGCATGACCTCCTCACACATGCCGCCACCAGGGGTTTCTACAGCTGCTCTTTAAATAGTGCCTCGAGATCTTTTGTTTGTTTACCTGAGCAGGCAATTTAACGACTCACTCAAATGACAGCATCTTCAACAGTGCAATACTTCCTCACTACTGGACTGACGTGCCAGCCAAAATGATGTGCTCAAGTCTTAGAGAGTGAACTCCATGTTCTGGCGCAGATAATAGTTAACAACTGACACTTTCCGGTCAGTGGTAGTGTGGATTGGACTTTGCTCTCTCCAACAAACAAATGGCGCCAGCCATTTATTAGGCTTGCCCAGAAGCATTCCAGGGGATTTTGCCCTGGAACTGCTGGGCAGTAATTAAGAATTATCACTATTAAAATTTCACTGGTAGTTTCACTGGAATGGACAAGCCCTAATCTTTTCTGACAGATTTGATGGGTAGATGTCCCACAGGTACAGTAACCTCATGCTCTTCCACGCATTTTAATGCTGAGATGCATTTTTCACACAGCCTTTTGAGGAGCAAAGCAGCTCAGACAGCAACTCCCGCATTTCAGCGTTTAACTGCACATACGCTGTTGGTTGAAGTTATTGTTCAATTTATATTTTTAAGTGTTTCGACAGCAGAAAGGCCTTCACTTTTCTGTTTATTCGAAGAAATGCCCAGAAGCAGAAAAACAGTGTGTGTGGATTAAACTGATTAATGGAGAAATTTGAAAAACACTTTCATTATTCAACAAGCCAGTTGGAACCCTGTACTGCAGTTCCTTCCATGCATTATGTTGTGGTGTTTATCAAGAAATTGCAGGTTGAATATCCTTTATCTGTTCAGCCGAAAATCAAACACATCCAAAAACTGAATTGCAGTTAATTTGTTACGTTAATAAACCAATGTAATATATTACAGGTGCAATAAGTGTTAATAGGCAAAGATTAGGGTGGGAGAGTTGGCAAATGGAGAAATACCCTAGTATTTGTAGACTACAGCTAGCCTATTGTAATGCAAGTGGGACTAGGCTTACTGTGGTAGATTAGAAAACCGAAAATATCTGAATACCCAACGGTTTTGGGGAAGGGATACTCGACCTACATTGCACAACTAAACCAATAATGGAAACAATCTGAATTATGAACACCAAAATCCAGTACAACCGGAAAACAAGACCCATGGCATGAGTTTTTCAAATGACAGACTATAATGCCATCAAGTGGCTAAAAAGCACATGTTTATCAACAATTTGTACAAATAACTCTTAAATTCATTGAAGCTTTGTTCAAGTGCAATGGTGAAATAATTACCCAAGTGGGAGCTTCCACCTACCATGTGGAGCATTTGCTCTATTTCATCTTTACCACCCCAAACAATTTTCTTGCTTTGGATAAAGCTATTAATAAAGTCTAGGATATTATATGTTTTATTCACTGCTCTCTCAACCTGTCTTGCCATCTTCAATATTTATGAATATACACACCCAAGTCCCTCTGCTCCTGCATCCCCTTCGTTTTATATTATCTCTCCATGACTGTCCTACCAAAAGTAATAATTTCATATTTCTCCATATCTGTCACCTGTTCGCCCAATCCATCAACTATGTTCTTTTGAAGATCTGCACCATCCTCGTCACCATGCTACCATGTTTTATATCAATTGAGAACTGTGAAATTGTAATCTGTGCACCATGGTCTAGGTCATTAATAGACATCAGGGAAATGGTCCCATCACTGACCCCGGGGAACTCCACTACAAACCTTCCTTCAGTCAGAGAAGCATCCATTAGCCAATACGCTCGGACTCCTGTCACTCAGCAAATTTCATATCCATGTTGCTACTATCCCTTTTATTCAATGAGCTAGAACTTTGCTCACAAGTCTGTTGTGTGATATTGTCTCAAATGCCTTTTGGAAGTTCATGTACCCACATCAGTAGCATTACCTTAATCAACCCTCTTTGTTACCTCTTTAAAAAAAACTCTGGCAAGTTAGTTAAGCTTAATGTGTAGGACCACATGAGTCCCCAAGTTAATTTCACAAATGTATGCAACACAGTATCAATTAGCCACTATAAATCACTGGCTGGAAAATTAAGTCAGCTGTAAATTAAGTCAGCTGTAAATTAAGCACACAAGGTCGTGAGCCTGATTTGCTGACACCGATTAAGCTTCAATCTACAAACCTCAACAGCTCATAAGAATCCAAATAGATGCAGCAGGACACTGCGACAATCTTACTTTAAAATCTCTAACAAAAACAAAATCCACAGCATAACTCAATTTTAGGAAAACAGGTACATGGGTAGGCCACTAGTGAATGGATTTACAGATGATCTGCAACTTAAAGCTCCAAACTGTAATTGGAGGCAACGTTCATTTCCAACTATTAACCGGTTCCTTCATATTATGTCTCACAATTACCTTGCTTGGCAGAAAAAATGGTTTGAAATATTCTGACTTTTACCTCTTACCTGGAAATTGCTTCCTTGCTAAGTTTTGTAGTGAATTAAACACCTCGCACATTAGGGTGGGACAACTCATACTGGATTTTACAATCACATTGAATACTCTTTCAACATACTGCCGAAGGTTCTCCTGCAAATTTGAACATAAACTGAATGAAGAAAGGTATCATTTGCATTAGAATGCTAGCTCAATTCACAACACAATGGAAAGGACCCCCTCGGACAAATAACTCAAAATAATATATCAGGAAGATTCTTAGATTATTTATTAATTGCTGCTCTGATTTTTGACTCTCCTGCCCTTCTTGAACGGTCTATACTCACCCCTCTCTAACTGCACTCACCTGTTAAGCGCAGCCACCAATATGACCTGATGATTACCTGGCTGATCCAACAGCAGGTAGCTCACATTGCTGATATACCCGAGACTCAGCACAGCTATCAGAGTAGACATTTGCCCAACACCAACCATGGACTCTCAGCAAAAGATAGGTGCTAAAACAGTACTCAGTCATGTCCAGCTATCTTGTCAGCCACCTCCACATAATTGCCTTGAGCCCTTGCCTTTAGATAGGGGCAATGGCTAAAACCAGAGGAATATTTTTAAATGAGCTCTCTTGGAGAGTGGTATGTCGTGTTTCAGTTGCAGGCACGTCTGTGAGATGGAAGTTTGCTAGCATAACTTTTGGCAACACTACTTGCCCTCTGCCATCAAAATTCAAGAGTTATCTTCTTGCAAGGAACCAAAAATGTGAATAATTGAATGTGGTAACCAAGGCGCTTTCGCACAAATTTAAAATGGTATGGTGATGGAACTGCACGGTGGCCCAGTGGTTAGCACTGCTGCCTCATGGGTCCGAGGTCCCAGGTTCGATCCCGGCTCTGGGTCACGGTCTGTGTGGAGTTTGTACATTCTCCCCGTGTTTGCATGGGTTTCACTCCCACAACCCAAAGATGTGTAGGGTAGGTGGATTGGCCACGCTAAATTGCCCCATAACTGGTAAAAATGAATTGGGTACTCTAAATTTTTTTTAAAAAATAGTATGGCGAAACCAGTTAGATAAAACAGTTTTATAGTAACTTATAAAACAAGCCTTCCCGCAAATTATTAGAAATTGAAGTAATTATCAGAAAATCTGACCATGTACATACCTTATTCACTTCAACATTATCACCCTCCTTTAGCTTAATAGGATCAATCTCACAGGTTTTGCCAGAGTCACAAATCTAAACAAACAAAATTGTCAATTATCTCCGTGAAGATAAATAATATTCATAAACAGATGTACATTTTACTAGTCAAAGTAGATGTCTCTTGTTATTTGCAGGTTCAAACTGGGGGATCTTTCACAAGGTACAGTTCTGGAGAAAAGCGTTGCATCAGTTGCCTGTGGTGTTACATTGCTTATGGCTTCTCTGCATGTAGAAAGATCTCTTTAGTCACTCAGGAAGCAGGACCCATGTTACACCAGTGGAGTGCCAATATACGTTCTTTAATTATCAGGGTCTCTAAAAGCTAAATTAAAAAGTAATTGTTTGCCATAATTGACCAACCCTCAGTCATATGGTATACAGCACCACCACATCAGCATGGTACAGAGGCACGTGGTGCCCTAGATGCAGGAATAAGTGGAGTGGGAGTTTGATCATTTGATCAGCCCTGTCGACCGTGCACAGTCCCTCCTTACTAACATCTGGGAGCTTGTGCCAAAATTGGGAGTGTTGTCGCACAGACTAGTCAAACAACAGCCTGACATAGTCACACTGACAGAATCATAGCTTACGCATAACGTCCCTATTACCATCCCTGGGTATGCCTTGTCCCACCAGCAGGACATACCGAGCAGAGATGGCGACACAACAGTACAGTCGGAAGGGAGTTGCTCTGGGAGTCCTCCTCATTGATTCTGGACTCCATGAAGTCTCCTGGCTTCAGGTCATGGGCAAATAAACCTCCTGCTGATGACCACGTACGGTCCATCCTCAACCAATGAATCAGTACACTACATGTTGAACACCACTTGTAGGAAGCACTGAGGGTGGAAAGCACACAGAATGTACTCTGGGTAGGGAACTACAATGTCCATCACCAAGTGACTCAGTAGCACCACTACTGACTGAGCTGGCAGAGCCCTAAAGGGCAAAACTGCTTGATTCCATCTGTGACAGGTGGTAGGGAACCAACAAAGGAAAAACATATTTGACCTCCTCCTCACCAACCTGCCTGCCAGATTCATCTGTCCATAACAGTGCCGGTAGTGACCACTGCACAGTCCTTGTGGAGACAAAGTCTCATCCTCACACTGAGGATGCCGTCCATCGTGTTGAGTGACACTATCATCGTGCTAATTGGGATAGATTCAGAAAATATCTATCAACTCGAGACTAGGCATCCATGAGGCGCTGTAGGCCATCAGCAGCAGCAGATCTGTAACCTCATGGCCCGGCATATCCCCCACTCCAGAATTACCACCAAGCCAGGGGATCAACCCTGATTCACTGAAGAATGCAGGAGGGCATGCCAGAAGCAACATCAGGCACACTGAAAAATGAGGTGTCAACCTGGTGAAGCTACAACACAAGACTACCTGCATGCCAAACAACATGAGCAGCAAGTGATGGACAGACCTAATTGATCCCACAACCAACGGATCAAGTCTAAGTAGTACAGTCCTGCCAAATCCAGTCGTGAATGGTGGTGGACAATTAAACAACTGACTGGAGGCGGCGGCTCCGCAAATATCCTGATCCTCAATGAAGGAGGAGTCCAGTACATCAGTGCTATAGACAAGGCCGGAGCACTCACATTAATCTTCAGCTTGAAGTGCAGAGTGGATGATCCATCCCGGTTGCCTCCAGAGGTCCCCAGCACCATAGGTGCCAGTCTTACCAGCCAATTCAATTCACCCCACACCATAGCAAGAAACAGCTGAAAGCATCGGTGACGATATGCGAGAGCAAGTTGTGCGAAAGGTGGCTCCTGCCAGGATCCTTGTATTTTGATTCCTTTTGCCCATTTTTTCAGGAGATTGTGTATGCAAACCCACCAGGTTTGTGTGAATAACAAATAGTCGATAGAGGAATGTCAAAAAAGGCCACAGGAAAGAAACCCTCGTCTGGTAGCCCGGCGATGGTACCAGGGCTGGGGGGGGGGGGGGGGGGGAGATATCGGAGGCGGTTGCACTGTTCCGAGACGGTGGCTGGGATGATGCCGCAGGGGTTTGAAAGGCAGATGGATGGGCAATTTGAGAGGCAAGGAAAGGAGATTCTTATTCGTTCTTGGGATGTAGCGTCGCTGGCTGGATCAGAATTTGTTATCCATACCTATTGGCCCTTAAACGGAATGGCTTGCTGGGCCTAAAGAGTCATTTAAAGCCACCCTCGAGGAGGCATTGAGCCTGATGAGAGCAGCTGGGCAAGATGGCCAAAGCTGTGAAGGGCCATAGGGAGACACTGAAGGGTGTGGAGGTTTCCTTGTCGAGGCATGAAGGCAAGCTCACCTTGTTGGAAGCTGAAATACTGCTCGAGGGGGAGCGGAATAAGGGCCTGAAGGCTAAAGTTGAGGATCTGGAGAACAATTCGAAATGCCCGAATCTCAGTTTGCTGATGGGAGTGGAAGGCCTCCAGACCAACCAAGTATTTTGCAGAGCTTACAATGCCTCTCTGGTTACAAGTTGAACATGGGGAACAGCAAATATTTTGTGGTCAGCGTGTGGGGGAGGGAAGCCGGAGATTTTTTTTGGGGGGGGGGGGGTTGCTGTTTCGGTTAGTGGGGACTAGTTTTCGACACTTAGGGGTCCAGGTGGCCCCAGAGGTTGAATTGTATGAGCTTAGTGTGTGGAGTTAAGGCAGGCCTACAGAGGTGGGATAGTCTCCCATTATCTTTGGCGGGCCAGGTCCAATCGGTTAAGATTAACATCTTGCCGAAATGCTTGTTTTTATTTCAGTGTCTCCCAGTGTTCCTGCCCAAGTCTTTTTTTCGAAGGGTCGAGTAGCTTATCTCCGGCTTTATTTGGGCTGGTAAGGCCCTGAGGATTCATAGGGACAGGCAGGCAGGGGTCTTGCACTACCAAATTGTCTATCTATTACCGGGCTGCCAATGCGGAGAAGGTGTTGGGGTAGTGTGGAAATCTGGGGGGCTCTCTGGGTTCATATGGAGTCTGGGTCATGTGGAGGGACAGGCTTGGGGGGCATTGGTAATGGCGTCACCACCATTGGCGCTGGCAAGGTACTCAGCGAACCTAGTGGTGGTGTCCATATTAAAAATATTGAGGCAACTCCGCTAGTATCTTAAGTTGGGGGTAGCCTCAAGGCTGGCTCACATGTGCGCTAACCACCTGTTTGAGCCGGCATGGTTGGACAGCACATTTGGTGTATGTAAAGAGAAAGAGCTGAAGAGAGTTAGTGATTTATTCCTGGAAGGGCGATTTGCCAGCCTGGAGGAATTAAGGAGAAATTTGGGCTGTCCAGCTCAGATATGTTTAGGTACCTCCAGGTATAGAGCTTTGTTTGGAAGATGTTCCCAGACGTGCTGCCATGATCCTTGTTGAAGAGGATTCTCTCCTGTTCGGGGTCGTTGGAGGTCAATCATCTCAGTTCTGGGATATCACTGCAGGAGGTCCTCAGGTTAGTGTGCCAGGTCCGACCATCTTCAGCTGCTTCATCAAGACCCTCCACCCACAATAATGTTACTTCAGGAGTGAGGATGTTTTGCACAATGTTCAGTATCATTCACAACTCCTCAGACACTGAAGCAGTCCACATGCAAATGCAGCACGACCTGGACAATATCCAGGCTTGAGTTGACAAGTGGCAAGTAACATTCGCGCCACACAAGTGCCAGGTAATGGGTAATAACCATCCACAATAAGAGAGAATCAAACAATCGCCCCATGACATTCAATGGTATTACCATCACAGAACCACCACACTGACAACATCCTGGGGGGTTACCACTGACCACAAACTGAAGTGGACTAGCCATATAAAAATTGTGACTACAAGAATGGGTCAGAGGCTAGGAATCATGTGGCAAATAACTAACCTCCTGACTCTCCAATATCGACAAGGCACAAGTCAGGAGTGTGATGGAATATATTCCACTTGCCTGGATGAGTGCAGCGCCAACAACACTCAAGTTCCACACCATCGAGGACAAAGCAGCTTGCTTGATTGGCACCCCTTCCACAAGCATTCCCTCTCTTCAACACCGAAGCACAGAAGCAGCACTGCGTACCATCTACAAGATGTACTGCATGAACTCAACAAGGCTCCTTAGCAGCATCTTCCAAACCCACGGCCACTACATCTAGGAGGACGAGGGCAGTAGATACATGGGGACACCACCACCTGGAGTTCTGTTCCAAGTCAGTCACCATCTGACTTGGAAATATATTGCCATTCCTTCAATCTCGCTGGGTCAAAATCCTTGAACTCCCTCTCCAATAGCACAGTGGGTGTACTTACACCACATGGACTTCAGCGGTTCAAGAAGGCAGCTCACCAGCACCTTCTGAAGGGCAATTAGGGATGGGCAATAAATGCTGGCCTAGCCAGCGAAGCCCACATCCCGTATAAAATGAATTAAAAAAATATATTTTGTTATCAGCTGGCAAACAAAAATGACCACCTCATCAATACTGCTGGCAGGTGCCAAAGGATGGCGATGTGGCAATGCCTTAGAAAATGTATTGTGTTTGGCAAACAGTTGAGCTGATATCCCATGCCACAAAATATGACTGCATAGCAAACACAGCAAGTCAGTAAATGCCCCTTGACTAGCATTATTTGTAGAAAAAATGTGTAGGTATGAGATCACAATACTTGGGAGACATGCAAGTAAAAAAGATTTTGCAGCATCATTATCAGTCAACTATAGAGCTAGTGACTTTAAACTAGATTACAGGAATGTTACAGAACAGTTTATAAACAAACACCAGCCTATTTTCTTATACAAAGTGAATGAGAGTCAGAGATGGCAATGAGACATGTATAATCTGGGGAACATAGCAAAAACATTCTCAGGTCCTTTACAGGAGCATTATTAGATAAAATTTACCAAGCCACAGAGATAGGGACCAAAGGTCTGATCAAAGAGGTACATTTTATGGGCTGTCTTAAAGGATGTAGTAGGAATCCCAGACCAATTGAAGAGTTGCCAATGCTGGCACGGTGGAAATCAGGAATGCACAGGAGGCCAGAATTGGACCAACAGAGATCTTGGGAGGGTTGCAGGGATGGAGGAAGTTACAGAGAACAGAAGGGATTATAACATTGGAGACAACTGAACATCGAGAATTCTAAATTGGAGGTGTTGCTGGTGCAAGGTAATGACGATAGTGCCAAAGACATTGCCAACAGTCAGGTTTAGCCTCACAAAGGTGGCCAGGGATGCACCAGTGAATAGTGATTTTGTATTGGGTGACCAAAGACAATGACTTATTTGTTCATGGGAGGTTCATTGCTGGCTGGGCCCGCATTTATTACCACTCCCGAGGGCATTCTGGGGCTGGTTGAGCACCCTCTGGGGCTGGTTGAGCACCCTCTGGGGCTGGTTGAGCACACTGAGCTAAATCGCTGGCTTTTAAAGACGACCAAGGCAAGCCAGCAACATGGTCCAATTCCCGTACCAGCCTTCCTGAACAGGTGCCGGAATGTGGCGACTAGGGGCTTTTCACAGTAACTTCATTGAAGCCTACTTGTGACAATAAGCGATTTCCATTTCATTTCATTTATGAGTCAACCACATTACTGTGGATCTGGAGTCACATGTAGGCCAGACCAGGTAAGGATGGCAGATTTCCTTCCCTAAAAGGACATTGGTGAACCAGGTGAGTTTTTACGACAATAGTTTCATCGTCATCATTAGACTTTTTAATTCCAGATTTTTATTGAATTCACATTTCACAATCTGCCATGGTGTGATTCGAACCCGGGTCATCGGATTACTAGTCAAGCGACAATATAATTACGCCACTGACTCCCCAGGCTTACCAAGGAACACTCCGTTCCTCCGATACTGGATATGAAACAGGAGTATAAATCAGGCAATGGAGAGGATGAGCAGCAGTGATGGCCATTGTTATGGTTATTGTTACAAGTGGAATCTGGTGTTGCTTTCAGATGATGCCGTTAAGGGACCAAAGGTAAATCTTGGTGTGTCTGTTACAGGAGAGCAAACGGTCACTTAAAACATCTTTTCCTTGAGCAACTGCACAGGAGATCAACCAATGGGGTATGTTTTCTTCCATTTGCTGATCATGGAAGTGTTGGCATAAGTATAAACTAGGAAGTATATTAAAATGAAACAGTATCTTACTTCATCTAAAATAGGTTTCAGAGTCACTTTCAGATAATGCTTCCCAACCAGCTTCATCGTTTCATCAATACATCGAGTGGCCAGAGAATTTCCCCTGAAAATAGTGTTGGCTTCCCTACAAAAACAAGAATAAGGTTACTTCAGACATCTCATGTTTTCTGAAAACTGCTCAGAACTGGAATGTTGCCATCTAGCAGCATATGGTGCACATCAAATCTACCAATCACTCCAGTTAAAAACACCCCTAAAATTGGGCCTCTGTACATCGTCTAACAGTCCCCGTCTGCCACAGGGGCCAGTGATTGTATCTATTTGGCTGATATGGCCTGAACCTAAACCCAAAGGTTAATCCAAGTCAATGACATAGCACTGTTGATGTCCGAAGAAAGCAAGCAGGACGCTCACCAGTGACTTGGGCTACTGGAATGCTTTTCATGGAACTAGCAACTCGCCCCAATCTAGGGAAGACAGTTGTAGGGTGTTCCACCTGAACAAAATGCCACCATGAAAGAGCTCTGTTTCCTTCTGCAGATCTAGACTTCACCTAAAATACCTGGGTGTCACCCTTGACAGGACTCTCGCCCATCAACCCCATCTCATCAACACTGGTCAAAAAGTAGAGTCAGGTTTATCCAGAACATTGTTGGAGAACACAGCCAGAGTATGTTACATTGTGCCTCATCCACACTGCTGCTGAATGTTGCTCTACTTCATGGCCCTGCAGTTTCCACATAAAAGATCCTGAACGTGTAGCAAAACTCCCCCTTAAGAACAGTGTCAGGGATCCTCAAGTCCAGGCCAACCTCGTGGCTCCTTGTGCGATCTCATATTGAGCCACCAGTCATTGTGTGTGAAACCACCATGCTCCGTGCAAAGAAAAAAGTCACGAGAACATCAACCATCCCATTTATGAAGACCTGAAAAATCCACCAAGTGCATAAAATCGCACAGGCCTTCTGGGGAAAATTAGTGAATATTCCTACAGTTGGTCCACATCACATGAATCCGTCCACCAAGATCTGTTGCAAGAGGCATCTCATTTCTCCACTTGGCTTGAGTCAATTGAATGATACGTCATTCCAGACATCCCATCATTATGAACTTTCCCTATCACATTAAAGTGGCAATGTAGTAGCTGCCACAGGCTCAGGATTGAAATACACTTTTTAAAAGGCAAGACAATTAAAAATAACACATCTGATATATTACGATCCCAGACCAGACCTCAACAGTGCTTAGGATACTGGACCTAAACCACAATATTTTAGTTTATTCGTAAGACTGCGGAAAGAATGATTCGCTCCACGAGTGATTGCATGAAGAAATAGGGATTTGGTATCTTTAAAACAAAAAACTTTATTATGACTACAATCTTAAACTCTAACCTCACCCACGAAAATAACAGCACACCATTACCCCTTAAACACTACTACTCAATTTCCCATTAAATAAGGAACAATCTTAAAATCAGCATGGCAGAGTAATACTTGCCTTATAAAACAGATTTTGCTCCTGCTGGAGCCCTTTCAGACTCTGGCTGAATATCTTCAACAAGCTGGTTCACCTGGTGTGTTTCAGCTTCTTCCTGGTCATCAGACAAGACTGCTCGGCTTTACATATTATTACTCTTTTATAACTATCCCATTGTGAGCGAATTGTGGACTCAAAGAGTCAGCCAGACCAGACTTCACCTCTTCTCTCTCTCCAAAGCCTTCTCCAAAACTGACCATCCGCATTCCTTAGCTCCACTCAGCAATGACATAATCTCCCCAAGCTAAAAAACAAATTAACTCTGCAGACTGAAAGTACCTCAACTCCCCAGGGGCCTTTCCCAGCCAAACCGCAGTACATTAGCCCAGAGTGGAAACCACATTCCAAGGACAATTTCACTTTCTGGCTCCGAGAAGCTCCCAGGCCTTTACAAAACAAAATCCTGTTTTAAAAACATGACCACTGCAGCCAAACGCACTACAATCGTACACTTTCAACCCTTAAATTGTCCCCATATTTAGAAGCCAATATTCCTAAAATCCTCCATTCGACTCAGATAAACTCATCATGAATGCTCAGAAGTGTCTTACAACAACATGAATCATTTATTCAGATGATAGGACATCTTAACATTAAACATAACTCGGTTTCTCTCCGCAGCTGTCTGGGACTGCTGAGTTTTCCCAGCACCTGTTTTTCCCCCCAGGTTTGTCAGATCTAATGTTAGAAATTTGGTCCACTACTTAGTTCCATCCATTTCTCAGATACATTTTAAAAATATGAAGTCTATACCAGAGCCGAAGATGAAAATGCCTCTTGCTCCTCCCAGGGTGTGGCAATCAAGTGATACTAATCATTACAGCAAATGACATACTTACTGTGTCTGCTGGAGATCTAACTCCGCAATGGCACGAAGAAAAGGAATCAACTTCTTGTGATGCAACAGCAGTCGTACAAGTGGCAATACTGCTTCTTGCTTTTCACGACACACCTCACCCAGGATATGGACAGCTGAGGCAGATATGGGCTTGAGTGAAAGAGAAAAACAAGAGGTAGAGTAAGCAACATGTAACCTCAGACTGATTTGCTCAAGTCATTTTAATCATTTACAGCTACCCACAACTCCACACAAATTGTTCTCAAAATGTGCGAGAGGTCATATCTCTTTAATAGAATACAGATGACAAACCTGATACCATTCCAGACTGTCAATTTGTCAAAACACCTTACTTACTTGGGAGCTTGTCCAACAAATTGCAGTTGTAATGTCACCATAGATTATGCACAATAATGTCAAAAATCAAACCAGGATAATCCTGTAAGTGTCTGAGAACCAAATTTCAGCAAAAGGTATGATCAACATAAACGTTAACTTGATTCAGTTTAGGTCAGCTGCAGATAAAGATGCATCTTTAAAAGTATTTTTTTTAAAGGAATTATCTCATTCTCAAACACTGGCCTAAATGCAGACCAATATATCCTTACCTCTATGAGGCACCATTTTAAGCTCCACATTTAAGTTAGATACATACATTTTTTTAAAAACTCATTCATGAGATGTGGGCGTCGCTGGCTAGGCCAGCATTTATTACCTATGCCTAGTTGCCCTGATGTTGAGCTACCTTATGGAACTGCTGCAGTCCCCGAGGTGTAGGTGCACCCACCATGCACTTAGGGAGAAATTCCAGGATTTTGACAGTGATGCTGAAGGAATGGTAATGTATTTCCATGTCAGGATGGCGAGTTACCTAGAGGGGAACGTCCAAGTGATGGTGCTCCCAGGTATCTGCTGCTTTGGTCCTTCTAGATGGTAGTGGTCCTGGGTTTGGAAGCTGCTGCCCAAGGAACCTTGGTGAGTTCTTGTAGATGGTACACATGGCTATCACTGTCAGTGGTGGAAGGATTGAATGTTTGTGGAAGGGGTAGCAATCAAGTGGGCTGTGTCCTGGATGGTGTCAAGCTTCTTAAGTATTGTTGGAGCTGCACTCATCTGAGAAAGTAGGGGGTATTCCATTACACTCCTGAATTGCGGCATGGCGGCACAGTGGCTGGCATAGCTGTCTCACAACGCCAGAGACCTGGGATCGATTTCAGTCTTGGGTGACTGTGTGGAGTTTGTATGTTCTTCCCATGTCAGTGTAGTTTCCTGTGGGTGCTCCGGTTTCCCCTCATTCCAAAGACGTGGTTAGGTGGATTGCCATGATCAATGCACGGGGTAGGATGGGGGAGTGGGCCTAGCTGGAGTGCTCTTTTGAAGGGTTGGTTCAGACGCGATGGACTGAATGGACACCTTCTGCACTGTGTCTATGGATTCCATGAATTGTACCTTGTAGGTGGTGGACAGACTTTGGGGAGACAGGCCACAGGATTGCAAGCCTTTGCCCTATTCTGGTAGCCACAATATTTAGATGGTTAATCCAATTGAGTTCCTGATCAATGGTAACCCCCAGGATGCTGATAGTGGGGATCTAGCAATGCTAATGCCATGGGGCAATGGTCACATCCCCTCTTGTTGGAGGTGGTCATTATCTGGCATTTGTGTGGTGCAAATGTTACTTGTCACTTGTCAGCCCAAGCCTGGATATTATCCAGGTCTTGGTGCATTTGGACAGGACTGCTTCAGTATCTGAGGAATCATGAATGATACTGAACATTGTGGTGCCATAGAATTAGCTGAAGACTGATATCGGTGACGCTGGGTAGCTCTGGAGGAAGCCAAGATGGAGCACTCACTTGGCACCTCTGACTGAAATTGTGTGAATGCTTCAGTCTTATTTTTTGCAGTGTGCTCGGCTCTCCCAACATTAAGGATGGGGATATTTTAGGATCTCCGCCTCCAGTGAGTTGTTTAGCTGTCCACCACCACTCATGGTTGGATGTGGTTGGTCTGCAGAGCTTGGATTGGACCATTGGTTGTGGGAGCGCTTAGCTCTGTCTATTACTTGCTGGCTTATGCGGTTTGGCATTCAAGTCGTCCAGTGTTGTAGCTTCACCAGGTTGAAAGCTCATGTTTAGGTATGCCTGGTGTTGCTCCTGCACTGTTCATTGAACCAAGGTTGGTCCCCTGGCTTGGTGGTTATGGCAGAGTGGGGATATGCCAGACCATGAGGTTACAGATTGTGGTAGAGTACAATTCTGCTGCTGCTGATGGCCCACAGCACCTCATGGATGCCCAGTTTTAAGCTATTAGATTTATTCGAAGTCTATCCCAATTAGCACCATGGTAGTGCCACACAACCCGTTGCAGGGTATCCCCAATGTGAAGATGGGGCTTAGTCTCCACAAGGACTGTGCAGTTGTCACTTGTACCGATAGTCGTGAACAGATGCATCTGCGACAGGCAGGTTGGTGAGGATGAGGTCAACTATATTTTTCCAGCTTGTTGGTTTCCTCATCGTCTCCCACAGGCTATGTCCTTTAGGCCCCAGCCAGTTCATTATGTGATGGCATTATAGAGCCACTACATTCTGTGCCTTAGCCACCCTCGGTGCTTCCTCAAAGTGGTGTTCAACATGGAGGAGTACTTATTAATCAGCTGAGGTGGAATGGTACATGGTAGTAAGCAGGCAGTATCCTTGCCCATGTTCGGCATGGTTCCGTGACACCTCATGGGGTCCAGAGTCGATGCGGAGGACTTCCAGGGCAATTCCCTCCCGACTGCATACCACTGTGCTGTCACCTCTGCTGGTTGTCCTGCCAATGGCACAGGATAGATCCAGGAATGGTGATGGTGGGCCTGGGACATTACCATGGTGTGAATCCATGAATATAGCTATCTCAGGCTGATGCTCGACTTAGTCTATTAGGCAGCTCTCCCAATTTTGGCACAAGGGGGACTTTGCTGGCTCGACAGGGTGGGGTTTGCCGTTGTTTCTGTTGCCGAGGTCCACATCGGGTGGTCCATCCAGTTTCATTGCCTTTTTGGTCCATTTGAAGAGGTTGGATACAACTGAGTGGCCGAGTGCATTTAAGAGGGAACCATGTTGCTGTGAGTTTGGAGTCATACGTAGGCCAGACCAGATAATGATGGCAGGTTTCATTCCCTAAAGGACATTAGTGAACCAGATGTTTTTTTACGACAACCGACAACGGTTTCATGGTCATTATTCAATTTTTAATTCCAGATTATTTGAGTTTTTAAATTCCACCATCAGCCGTGTCAGGATTCGAATCTAGGTCCCTAAGAGCATCTCCCTGGGTCTCTGGATTACTAGTCAAGTGACAATACTACTATACGACCTCCCCTAAATGGATAAAGAAATAACATCAAGCAAGTAGGTGTACACAATGAACATTCAGCAGTAATGGCATAAAGATACGACTCAGATTTTATTGTTTTCCTGTTAACAATAATACTGTTAATATACACAATGGTATTTAATTTCTCTGACCACTACATAAAGCAAATACTAGTAAAACCTAGGGACTGGTGAAATTTGGCAGTGAAAATGGGATTTGACACTTTTCGTTCAAGCAGGATGCAGTGTTGCATGTATGCATTGAAATTAATGTTGATTTTAAACCAGGGGCTGGTTTAGCACAGTGGGCTAAACAGCTGGCTTGTACTGCAGAACAATGCCAGCAGCGCGGGTTCAATTCCCGAACCAACCTCCCCAAACAGGTGCCGGAATGTGGCGACTTGGGGCTTTTCACAGTAACTTCATTGAAGCCTACTTGTGACAATAAACTTATTATTATTGAATCAGCAATTAAACAGAAAAAGTACAATAATGTCTGTTTTGAAAAGGCAAAAGATGGATAATGTTGAAATTTTATCCAACAGGCTAGCTTAACATTGTTTTGCTTTAACAGCGTTAATAAAGTAGCTTCAGTTTCACTTTAATGTTGTAGACCATAGAATTTATCTTCTGTGGCCTGCCTGCTCACTAAACCTTTCCCCCAGCACATCCACTCTCGACCTTTGGGCAGCACGGTAGCATAGTGGTTACACAATTGCTTCACAGCTCCAAAGTCCCAGGTTTGATTCCCGGCTTGGGTCTCCTCCGGGGGCTCCGGTTACTCCCACAGTCCAAAGATGTGCAGGTTAGGTGAAATGGCCATTCTAAATTGCCCTTAGTGTTGGGTGGGGTTACTGGGTTATGGGGATAGGGTGGTGTGGGCTTTGGTAGGGTGCTCTTTCCAAGAGCCGGTGCAGACTCGATGGGGCGAATGGCCTCCTTCTGCACTGTAAATTCTATGAAATCTATGAAATGACTTAGTCCCTCTCCTCCTTACTGCTGCCCTTAGCTCCTGTCGTTGTTTCCTGCCCTAGTTCCCAGGCTCTGCTTCCCAACCTCCCCTTCTGGGCCTCGCCTCCCTCCCTCTATTCTTACCTTAGGCCTCAGAGTCTGTTGTACCTCTCCTTTCTGTTGGCTCCATTTATGTATTTGCTGCTGGTTGCGCCCGTGCTGGACTCCTGGGCTCCATCAAGTGGCCAAAGGTGGTCAGTGCAGGTAGTTCTGGGACTTCAGCTGATAACAGCACTGACCAGCTTCTGCCACTATATGAAGACTGGCCAAGGCTGGTCGATCTTATATGGTGAGTGCATTATTAAAAAATTGGATTCTGTGTTGTACAGTATTTTTTATATTTAGTGATGTATTTCATTTTGCAGGTTATTTCAGCTCAGAACACAGTGCTGCACAGTATTTCAACCTGTAGATTTTTTTCCCAGGCGAGAAACGTCCAAAGGAAGCTAACAGGGACTTCAACATTGATTCCTATGGGAACGTATGATTCACAAAGCTGTTTAAAGTCACGATTTTCAGAATCAAAGCTTACGCGAGGGTTTACTGCATTATGACCATCTAGGTTACAAGCAGATAGGTTTTTCAAAAAAGTCAGTTAGAACTAACAGAATTTTAAGGCGGCTTGGTGACGCACTGCTGCCTCACGGCGCTGAGGACCTGGGTTCGATCCCGACCCCGGGTCACTGGCCCGGAGGAGTTTGCACATTCTCCCCATGTCTGCGTGGGTCTCGTCCCCACAACCCAAAGATGTGCAAGGTCGGTGGATTGGCCACGCTAAATTGCCCCTTAATTGGGAAAAAAAAGAATTGGGTACTCTAAATTTATTTTTTAAACCTGGCAGAATTTTCTTGGGAACTACCAGCATTATATTAACACAATGGACTGTTGTACTTAGCAGTGATATATTTTCTAATACTCCACAAAATCAAGACAGCTAATGTTAATTTCTTTAAAGGGTCTTACGACTTAAAGACAAATTGTTATTGTGACGTTCCTCGTTCGTGGAGGTCTCAATGGGACGTTCTTCAATATCAGGGAAAGAGAAATAATTGTCCAATTTAACATAAGAGAATTAAGGAAAGTAAGAACTTGAATTTGACGAACACCTTTCTCGACTACTGAAGAGGGTACTAGAATAGGGCAGCACGGTAGCATTGTGGATAGCACAATTGCTTCACAGCGCCAGGGTCCCAGGTTTGATTCCGGCTTGGGTCACTGTCTGTGCGGAGTCTGCACATCCTCCCTGTGTGTGCGAGAGTTTCCTCCGGGTTCCTCCCACAGTCCAAAGATGTTCAGGTTAGGTGGATTGTCCATGATAAATTGCCTTTAGTGTCCAAAATTGCCCTTAGGGTGGGGTTACTGGGTTATGGGGATAGGGTGGAGGTGTTGACCTTGGGTAGGGTGCTCTTTCCAAGAGCCGGTGCAAACTCGATGGTCCGAATGGCCCCTTCTGCACTGTAAATTCTATGATAATCTATGATATTCTCACGATGCACAAACTTACCAAATTTCTTTAGTTAGAAAGACAACGATGATGCTCACTAAGGAGATCATTCATCAAAATAAAGAGCCAGAACTACTTTATTACATGGGACACATTTATTCTGTTAAGCTGCAGGACATTTTACTAACTAAAAGCAACAAGCTGCAAAGGCTCTATCCGCAAATAATTACCTTGACATCTGATGACTTTAGCAGCAAGTCATTAAGAGAAGTGTAGTACTGGGAGGGAAGCACACAATCTTCGTTGTAGAAAATGGTCAGCCGAAGAGAGCCCAAGTCTTCTGATTTTGCAGGTTTGTTTCCATTGTCCTTTGGTTGTAGTAAGTACCTGTTTGATGACAGTGTGCAAACTGGTTTGAACCTTTCCAAATATTCCAGGGACAACTCATGCTCTAACTGGCTATTAGCAATGATTTGATCCCATCAAACTTGCGTTGCACTAAAATGGTATTGCAATAGTAGCAATGCTAAGATGACATGTTCATGCAGTGGTGCTGTGCATTACTAATCAGTAACCATGCATGGTTTGCGGGTAAGGCGGTGAATACAAGATCTTGTTAATTCAGCAGAATGTAGCATAATTGCAAAATCTATACTATCTTGCTTAGCTCCATATATACATACATTTCTCCCTGGTAGCAATGCTTTGCAGGGGTACACAAACTAACAAATGTATAAAATAAAACTGATTCAGTACATCAGGTAGAAGAACACTATTCACTTCAGTTCTCGGTAATTAGACAAGGTTGCTATCGCCTTGCATAAAGCTCAATTTCTATATCGCCCAATTGAACTAACTACGGGCGGCACGGTAGCACAGTGGTTAGCACTGCTGCTTCATGGACCCGGGTTCGATTCCCGGCTCGGCTCACTGTCTGTGCGGAGTTGGCATTCTCCCAGTGTCTGCATGGGTGTTCTCACGGTTTCCTCCCACAAGTCCCGAAAGACGTGCTTGTTAGATCAATTGGACATTCTGAATTCTCCCTCTGGGCACCCAAACAGGGGCAGGCGCTGGAGTGTAGCGACTAGGGGATTTTCACAGTAACTTCATTGCATTGTCAGTGTTAATGTAAGCCTACTTGTGACACTAATAAAGATAATTACTGCAAAGCTTTCAAAAAACTTCACACAATTGAACTGTAGGATTATTGAAGTCTTTGAAAATTGCCCTTCTTAACTGACGAAGCAAACAATATGCAATACGTCAGCTTATTTAAGTAATTTAAAACCTGTGTTTCCTGGGCTGGAGCCAGTTATGAAAAGAGGCTGGTTTGGCTGGGTTATTCTCCTTAGAGGTGATGGGGGGGGGGACCTGATTGAGGTGTACAAGGTTATGAAGGACCTAGGGTAGTGAGGATGAAACTTTTCCCCTTAGCAGATCGCAGGATGACGGGAATCTGGAACTCACTGCCTGAAAGAGCAGTGGAGGTGGGAACCCTCAACAGAAGCATTTGGATGAGCACTTGAAACATCATAGCATACAAGACTACGGGCCAAGTGCTGGAAAATGTGATTAGAATTTAGGCGCTTGATGGCTGGCAGACACGATGGGCTGAAGGGCTTCTTGCTGTGCTTTAAAACTATGACTTCACACCCAGTGTGCTGGCAAGTTCATTGCCTCCCAATTGGCTAAGCAGAGAGAAAGATGAGGGTTTTTAAATAGAAAAGCTTGAAGACTTGTACAGGGAAGACTGTAAAAGCTTTCATTGAGAAGCTGTCAATAAATGCATATACGGATGTAGACGATAATGGCCCGTTCTTTATTTTGCATTGATATGCAATGATAAATTGCACAAACCCAAGTCTAATCCTTTCTGTAAAACAAAGCAACTCATCCTTTCATATCCAGTCTCATCTTATTGTGCACCTTCCTCTTCTGCCTTTGGAGAAACTGAAGCAGCACATGTGCAGAAGACACAAATCTCTTGTTCGGAGTACATGGGGAAAGCACAACATCACAATCCTCCATGACAATTTCAGCAAGAGCAAGTCAACGAGCATAAAACATGCTCAAAACGGACAACCGCTGGATGCCAAAATTCCCCCCAGAAATGTTAACCCAAATTGGCATCATATGTGCTGTCCCAACCAGTTTAAATTATTGGCAGAGGACAACATACTTTCAAAATACTTCACCCGGTGCAGCTGTCTTTATAGTGGGATTGGCTGCATCCATGTAGATTGTGTTTAGTACACTGTCTCATTCTCTCAGAGTCAGACACTAGGTAGGTGATTGGGGTAGCAGAAAGATGGGGTCAAAATACAAATGAAAGACCTATTAAGTTTTTTGTCGGACCTATGCATTCTTGTATAATGCTTGTGCTCATACATTATAGTCTATCCTCTATCAAAGGAGTTATTCTGAGCAACATTCCAGCTCACTACCTTGGTAATACCTTGTTACAACAGCAGTTAGATTACCACAGACCACATCAGCTCACATGGGATAGGAAACACCATCATCCTGACCCAGTTTCTCATTTCACGTAAATGATGCAAGAGAGACAATACAATTACAACATGCAGATCAAATGTCAGTTTACAGTTTCTTCCTGGTGAGTTGCCATACATTGGACTATCTACACCAAGGCAAGCAACCCCCTTGCAGTTTTCAAGCAAAAAGTTGATTACGATTATTTTCTTATTTGATTCTCAATTTTAAACAATTGTTCAAACTTAATAAATGACTCCAATACAAGCTGTCCATCATTATAACATACTTTATTATTGTCACAAGTAGGCTTACATTAACACTGCAATGAAGTTACTGTGAAAATCCCCTAGTCGCCACACTCTGGCACCTGTGCGGGTACACTGAGGGAGAATTCAGAATGTCCAATTCACCTAACAAGCACGGCTTTTGAGACTTGTGGGAGGAAACCGGAGCACCCGGAGAAACCCACGCAGACACTGGGAGAACATGCAGACTCCGCACAGTGAGCCAAGCCGGGAATTGAACCCGGGTCCCTGGCGCTGGGAAGCAACAGTGCTAACCACTGTGCTACCGTGCCGTCCTGCTGCACCAGTATATGTGGGAGTGATGGATAAGAAAACAATGTTCTGTGAAACATGTAAATATGACTTAAAAGTAGGGTTAAATACAGCATTTTCTTGAATTAGCATAGAATGAATACAGAGCATTGTGTGAACAACTGTTTCAGCGCATTTTGCTCCACTGTGGAAGAAATGTAGCGCAACCCTTTCTGGAGCACATCGCGAAGGGAGCCCAATCAAATAAGACACTTTGAAATGTTTCTATGCGAGGAGTGCTATGTAAAGGCAGTTAAGTTGCATAACCAAAAGTGAGGGTACTGGCAAAGAGAGAGTGGGCAGAGGCCCACGTTCAACATTAACAGCAGTAATGTCAGTTTTCACTAGGTGATGGAGAGATTTAAAATAAAAATGTTGGGTTCTATATTCAGAGTGGAGTTTCTAAACATGAAGAAGGTAAGGCGTTTTGACAATTTTTCTGGGGAGGTGGTAAAGGAGGGAGGGAAGAAAATCAAAGGAGCAGCAATTCAAAAAGTATTCTGGTGACGAAGATGGAATTATTTGCAACAGGATTCCTCCCGCCTCATCAGTTCTCCCTCATTCTAACATTGTGCGGAACACAGCATAGCCTTTGTATCAGATCATCCAATCACATTTTGGTTCTCTTATTGTAAACTGATGGTTTCACATTCTTTTGATCAAAACACTTATTCCAGCCACCAATGAGAATTGTGGAGAAATGTAATTGCAGTCTAGACAACCTTGACTAAAGACCTGTTCTTATAATGTTAACGTTTTTATTAAGATTATAGGGATGTAATTTAGAGAGACTTTAAAGACAAAAAAATATTGCAACCAAGGCCTTGTACCATGAAAACGTCACCTACCCAAACAAATTCATAGACCTCCCATTACAGGTATTTTTGCAGGAACTGTATCGAGAATGAAATCCTATCCAACTTAAGGACATCTAGAGCTTCCATATCAACACTTACCATGCCCGATGGCAGTTGTCATTCCTTAAAATTTTCACAGGAACCTTAATCTCACCAAGGAAAATATCTTGCACCAGATTTTCATTGTTCCACAGATCAACTCTGAAGAAGAAAAAAAAAATCAGTCAAGAAAAGATTTATCATCATCACATCACAACTTTTAAACTGAAAAAGCTGTTAACTTATTGGAAAATTTACTTTTGTGAACTATACTGAATTACCTAAAAGGAGAGTTTTCTTTTTTTTTAAAAACCGAGACAATCATGCTGTAATATCAGAAGTACAAGTTCAAGCATGAGGATTCCCCGCAAATTATAGTGATGTGCAATTACAGGAAATAGGGAATTGTAAGCATAAAGAATATTTTGCGAACCCAGGTCTGCCAGAATAATTTTGCAATTAATTTAAATTAGCACATGCATAGAAATTTACTGGACAAATTGTGATAATTCATACTTCAGGACCAATGAGCCAAACTTCATATTGTGCAACGGAATGGTGCCAGTAGAACTAAACATTTGATGCAGTAACAATGAGTAGAACAGAACTTGGAACAACTCCGCAACATTTAATCCACTGAAAATACTTTGATATAATTGATGTATTTACTTATTTGGCAGTTATGCAATTACATTCACTTGCGTTCAAGTGAGAAGTACCACAGAACATAGGCGTGATACTTGTGATGCCTAGGGCAGCAAAGCCAAGATGCTCTCGCCTGTTAGTTACACACCACTTTGACATTATCACATGGAATACATGCCCCTGTCTGCTTTGTCCCAATACAAAAAAAGCGATCTGTCTGGGAAGCAAAGCACTGAACAAAGCTTCAGTAGTGCCAACAGTCCACTGTAATTTTAAATTGATAAAGTAGAATTGCCTGCAATAAACATTGTGGCAAGAAACAGGAGCATTGCCTGCATGAAAGTGAGCATTTGGCAAACTAGAGACTTCTCCATTTGCCAGAGCTTGATTCACTGAGGTCTTAATGTACACCCCTCTTTCACATGGTAAAGGTAGACAAAGGTAAAGAATCATAGAATCCCTACAGTGCAGAAGGAGGCCATTCGGCCCATTGAGTCTGCAGCGACATTCTGAAAGCCCAATCCCTTGCCCCATCCCAGTCATCCCACCTAACCGTTGGATACTAAAGGGCAATTTAGCATGGCCAATCCACCTAACCTGTACATCTTTGGACTGTGGGAGGAAACCGGAGCACCCGGGAGGAAACCCACGCAGACAGGGGGGGGGAGAATGTGCAAACTCCACAGTCACCCAAGGTCAGAACCGAACCCGGGTCCATGGCGCTATGAGGCAGCAGTGGTAACCACTGTCCCACCCTAAACAGTGTCGGAAATCAAGACAGACAATTCTGGAATTACACAACACTTTGATAGGAAAGAGACAGAGAATGCAAAGCTCTGGTGAAGGATTACATGTGAAATAGTGATCTTTTCTCTTGCAATAATGATGGATCACTGTATCTGTAATATTTCCTTTTGTATTTCTTTTTTTTTTATTTCACATTCCATTCTTTTACACTCTGGATCAACTCTAACTAAATCACACAATTAGGCAATTGTTTAAATCATGCAATTAAATCAGATAACCATCAGGATTTGATAAATGTCTTGCTAGATATACTTGCAAAGCTGATATTTTAGTTCAGACCAATAACCAAGTCAAGTGCCCATTGTGATTTAAGGAGAGATCAATCAAGTCTGCCAAAGATAACAATATCAGCTAAACATACAAACACGCAGAACATTATTAAGATGAGACTCAATTTATTACTTTCCTTTAGTGGAATTAAATATAATGGCTGTGGCGGTCTTCAGAGTTATTAATAAATTTACCATATTGCTGCACTACATAGAAATTAAAATTCCATTCAGTAAAATTTAGTTATTTTTGGTTAAACTATTCTGAACTCAGCTGTATAAACTTTGTTTGTTCCAAGTAAACAATTTAATTTGCCTCATTTATTAAATACACAAACCAAACTATCAAAACAAATCAAGTTGTTACTGGATATACCAAAGTAGAACAGTAAAACATTTCACTTGAGGAAGCACTTCTCAACTTTTCCAGAGTAATCGACTTTGGGGAGGCTATAACGCCAACGGTGTTGCAGGCAAACATTGAACCACATGGAGCTGGAATAGCCTTGGCTCAACTGTGCTGGATTTCTTAATCTCAGCTAAAAATGCAGCAGGGTCATGTACTATGCTTTATAGTGAGAGGAGGAGGATCCAGTGGGCATGGTCACATAGGTACCAACGACAGTCCAAAGATACTCAGGTTAGGTTTATTGGCCATGCTAAATTGTCCCTTAGTGTCCAACCGTTAGGTGGGGTTAGCGGAAAAGGGCATAGGTTAGGGTACTCTTTTGGATGGTCATTGAAAGCCCGATGGGTCGAATGACCTCCTTCTGCACTGCAGGGATTCTATGACAAAGATAGAACTCAGAACATGGTTCTGCTGAGGATGTATGAGCAGGTAGGGGCTAAATTAAAAAGAAGAAACTTAATCTCTTGATTACTACCTGAGCCACGAGCAAATTGGTGCGGCTCCAAGATTAGTGTGGGAGAAACAGGTTTCGATTCATGGGACAGCGGCACCTGTACTGGGGAAAGTGAAAGCTATGCTATTGGTATGGTCTTCACCTTAACCGTACTGGCACAAGTGGTCTGGCATGTCATATAATTAGGGCAGTAGAGAGAGCTTTAAACCAAACAGTGGGCACAAGGGAATAAGTTTTGAAAGATGTGCTATATTAAGTGGAGAAGACAAGGGAAAAAAAAGCAGGGTAGGAACAAGGAATAATGATCGGAACATGGCAGGTAGGGCCAGAATGTGCAAACCTAAGAGTGCACCAGCAGGTGAGGCTAGAGGTTACAACACAAAAAAAGACAGAACTAAACGCTCTGGATCAGAACACATGCAGCATTTGGAACAAAACAGATGAATTGTCAGCACAAATCGAAATATGTACGATCTGATAGCTATTACAAAGACATGGCTGCAGGATGACAGACTGGGACCTGAATATTCAAGCATACACAACATTTAGGAAGGGCAGGAATCTGGGGAAAAGGGGTATCTGTTAAATAAGGATGATATGGTAGAGAGATTACCTTAGTTCTAGAGATAAGAATGTAGAACCAGTTTGGGTAGAAATGAGAAATATTAAAGGCAAGAAGTCATTTGTGGGAGTGGTTTATATCCCCTTGTTGGATGAGGCATACAGTGTTAGGAAAACTAAGATAGTTTTAAGGGATTTATGTTTGTAATGGTAAACATTAGAATAACGCATAATTTTAAGTGTGTTTAATGTTTCTGTGCCTGGAAAGGTAAAACCTATAGTTATATTCATGCTGGACAAAGGTCTTTGCATGTGTGGGTTGGTTAAGTTCCAACCGTGTTTACATTGTGATGAAAAATAAACCAGCAGTTGCTGCTTAGCGACTGTGGACTTGTGAGGTAGAGAAGCTTCTAAATCTCTCGCAGCTGCTATTTGGGTATGAAGGTGGTTGTTCTGAGCGAGTGGCGGCTCTCGGGACCGAGGGCGCCACGTGCGCACCATCCCGGGCGGCACGCGGCTCAAAGTGCTTGTGGAGTTGACTGGGTATTCGTGAGTTCTGCACCTTGAAAGACTTCTGATGTCGACATTCTTCATCAAGTGAAATAAACCCAAGAGGTGGGAATAAAGAGCAAGAAATCTCCCCAAGTCTTCATGTTTTTGAGGAATAGCCCATGGCGCAACAGAGGTACGGCAAGTGAAGATGCTGATGTTGGAAGATCAGTACCTATATTTCTGCAATGTAATGGCTTAATAAAACTGATTTAAAACCCAAAAAAAAAAGAGAAGCTTCTAAATTTAGCTAATTTGATTGCAGTTGAAGATAGGTGGTGAGAGTGAAGACAGTTGCTTGAAGCAGTTGGTTTAGAAGGCTAGGGAGGAAACACCTCAGCTGTGACGAGACGATTTTAAAGCATGTTTTTGGGAGTGGAGTTTGGAAACTCTCACGTGACAATCATCTGGGGGGATTCTGAGGAAAAAGCCATGGACACTAACTTGGGTTCAGAGCAGAATGTGTGTATTTGACCACAGTCATCTTGTGTGCTTGTTAGACTTTGTTAATAAAACCATTGTAGATTAAGATGGACTTTTAATCCATGTTAACCCTAAAACCTACGTGTAATTGTTAAAATAGGGTGGAGTATCACAATCCAATTTTTTTTCTTGTTGTTATACCTAATTAGCAGTCCTGTAACTCTGTTCCTCACATTTTATTACATGGTTTCAAATTGAAAGAAAAAGTATGTAATTCTAAAATGATGAGTGACAGGTCAAAAGATTGAACAGAAAATAAAGAACAGCAAAGAACGATTAATAAGGAGGAAAAATTATCTAGTTTAATTTGCCTCATTTATTAAATACACAGACCAAACTATCAAAACCAATCAGGTTGTTGCTGGATATACCAAAGTAGAACAGTAAAGCATTTCACTTGAGAAAAGCTGCTAGAAATACAAAAGCAGATAGTAAGAGCTTCTACAGGTTATTTAAAAAGGAAAAAAACAAGTGTTGGTCTTCCAGAGAGTGAGAATGGGAAATTAATAATGGAAAATAAGGAACTGGTGGATGAAATGAACAGACATTTTGCAGGATACAAATAGATTCCCAAAAATAATTGTGTATCAGGAGAGGTGAAAGGGAGATAGGAACTTAAAACAATTATAATTACCAGAGAAACAGTACGAAGAAAATTATCAGAATTAAAAGTTATCAAGTCCACAGGTCCTGATGAATTTCATTCATCCTAGGCTCTTAAAAGATGTGGTTACTGAGAAGGCAAATGTATTGGTTTTAATTTTTCAAAATTCCTCAGATTCTGGAAGGGCCCCATCAGATTGGAAAATAGAGAATGTGACTCCGCTATTCAAGTCAGGAAAGATAAAGAAAGTAGGAAACTATATGCCAGTTACTTTAACATCTGTTACAGGAAGATTGCTGGAATCTATTATTAAGGAGGTTATAGCAGGGAATTTAGAAAATCTCAATGCAATCAAGCAGAGTTTGACGAAAGGAAAATCATGTTTGATTGATATAGTGGAGTTATTTGAGGAGGTAATGAGGAACACAGATAAAAGTAGAAATCTTTGATGTGCAGTGCTTAGATTTCGAGAAGGCATTTGACAAGGTGCCATGTAAAAGGTTGCAGGCAAGATAAGAGCTCATGGCGTAGGGTGCTGCATATTAGTACGGATCGGGGACTGGTTAGCTAAGAGGAAGTAGAGTAGAGATAAATAAATCTTTGCGGGTTGGTAAGATGTGACTAGTGGAGTGCCACAGGGATCAGTGTTGGAGCTTCAACTATTTATAATTTTTGTCAATGATTTGGATGAAGGGACCAAATGGAGACTTGCTAAATTTGCTGATGACACAAAGATAATAAGTTGGGAAGAGGACACAAGGAGTTTGCAAAGGGTCAGAGAAAGGTTAAGTGAGTGGGCAAAATTTAGGCAGATGGATTATTATTTGGGAAAATGTGAACTTGTGCATTTTATCAGGAAGAATAAAAAAGCAGCATATTATTTACACGGTGAGAGGTTGCAGCACTCTAGAGGTACAGAGAGATCTGAGCGTTCTAGTGCATGAATCAGAAAATGTTAATATTCAGGTACAGTAAGTGATTAAGGAGGCAAATGGAATGTTCTCATTTATTGCAAGGGGAATAGAATATAAAAGTAGAGATGTTTTGCTACAGTTGGTCGCCTTATTTTAAGAAAGCATATGGATTAGCAGGTCAGAGAAGGATCACTCAAACGATACCTGAAATTAAATGAGAAAAAACTGGGCTGGCTTGGCTTGAATCTATTGCAGTTTAGAAGATTGAGGTATGATCTTATTGAAACATACAAGATCCTGAGGGGACTTGACAGGGTGGATGCTGAATGGATGTTTCCCGTTGTGGGAGAGACTTGAACGAGCGGACGGAGTTCAAAAAGAAGTTACGGAATTTTTCTGAGGGTCGTGAATCTTTGGAACTCTTTTCCCCAGAGTGCTGGAGGCAGGGCCAATGAATATTTTTAAGGCAGAGATAGATGGCGATTTTTTTAGGTTTAAATATTTTTATTCAAAGAAAGTTTTACAATATTACAAAAATAAGCCCAACACAATCCATCCCAATCAAATATAATACCAATACTATCCCCACCCACCCCCCTTCACAAGGAAGACCCTAATGAACTAACCAACCTTCACCACCCCCACCACCAACAGCTTACAGTAGCCAGCTCCCTGAAAAGGGCAATGAATGGCTGCCACCTAGAGTAAATCCCGTCCATCAACCCCCTCATCACATACTTGGTCTTCTCCAAGTACAGGAATTACATCAGGTTCTCTAACGAGGCCGAAGCCTTAGGCTATCACTTCATAGATAGATTTTACAGTGCAGAAGGAGGCCATTCGGCACATCGTGTCTGCACCGGCTCTTGGAAAGAGCACCTAAGGTCAACACGTCCACCCTATCCCCATAACCCAGCAACCCCACCCAACCCCAAGGGCAATTTTGGACACTAAGGGCAATTTATCATGGCCAATCCACCTAACCTGCACATCTTTGGACTGTGGGAGGAAACCGGAGCACCCGGAGGAAACCGACGCACACACGGGGAGGATGTGCAGACTCCGCACAGACAGTGACCCAAGCCAGAATCGAACCTGGGACCCTGGAGCTGTGAAGCAATTGTGCTATCCACAATGCTACCCTGCTGTACTTACTGTACCTGAATATTAACTTTTTCTGATTCATGCACTAGAACACTCAGATCCCTCTGTACCTCTAGAGTGCTGCAACCTCTCACCGTGTAAATAATATGCTGCTTTTTTATTCTTCCTGATAAAATGCACAAGTTCACATTTTCCCAAATAATAATCCATCTGCCTAAATTTTGCCCACTCACTTAACCTTTCTCTGACCCTTTGCAAACTCCTTGTGTCCTCTTCCCAACTTATTATCTTTGTGTCATCAGCAAATTTAGCAAGTCTCCATTTGGTCCCTTCATCCAAATCATTGACTATAATTATAAATAGTTGAAGCTCCAACACTGATCCCTGTGACACTCCACTAGTCACATCTTACCAACCCGCAAAGATTTATTTATCTCTATTTCCTGTTAGTTAACTGGTTAGCTAACCAGTCCCCGATCCATATTAATATGCAGCACCCTACGCCATGAGCTCTTATTTTGCCTGCAACCTTTGACATGGCACCTTTCCCATGTCCTAAACATCAAATCTTAACCAGACAGCACAAGCCCATGGTTTCTACAAATCGGCACCAACAATGACAGAGCTTAATTTAAAATGCTGCCCAAATTGAGACCACATTCTCAAACAGGCTATTACCACTGGGTTTGACGAAACTTTCACTGGAGAGAATGAGAGTGGAGCAGTAACAAGGGCCGTCAGACTCCCTTCCTATGCATGAAACTTCCTCCATCCGTCCCCATAAAGAATTTGGGTCCTTAAGCCACCCCCTCCCCCCAATTAATCCCAAATGTTTGCCACCCAGTAATAACACACTTAGGTAGTACCAGCCCTATCACAATTGTCCATAGGGAAACCTAATGTTCCCTCCTTGCATGCTCTATCTCCCTCCAACTGAACAACCTCAATGCAATGGCTAGCGGGTGAATCGCTGAGGCAAACAACAACAGGGAAAGGACCCCGAGTGCAGGCATTAGTACGTTCAGTGAGGGCTTTATACAAAAGCCTAATCCATGGTATAAACTTGGGCCCAAAGCCAAAGTGACCCAAAATCTCAAAAAGGCACCCCCACTCAACCCTGTAGAATGCTTTCTCCACAGACACCGAAATAATCACCTCTGGCTCGGCCACAGTGAATGGCGACATCACTACATTGGGGCAGCACGGTAGCACTGTGGATAGCACAATTGCTTCACAGCTCCAGGGTCCCAGGTTCGATTCCGGCTTGGGTCACTGTCTGTGCGGAGTCTGCACATCCTCCCCGTGTGTGCGTGGGTTTCCTCCGGGTGCTCCGGTTTCCTCCCACAGTCCAAAGATGTGCAGGTTAGGTGGATTGGCCATGATAAATTGCCCTTAGTGTCCAAAATTGCCCATAGTGTTGGGTGGGGTTACTGGGTTATGGGGATAGGGTGGAAGTGTTGACGTTGGGTAGGGTGCTCTTTCCAAGAGCCGGTGCAGACTCGATGGGCCGAATGGCCTCCTTCTGCACTGTAAATTCTATGATAAATTCTATGATAAATTCTATGATAAATTCTATGATAAATTCTATGATAAATTCAACAATCTCCTAATGTTGGGCAACAACTGCCGGCCCTTAACAAATCCTGCCTGCTCCTCAGAAATCGTCCCCGGCAGGCAGAGCTCCAAACGAGATGCCAACACCGTATCCAGCAACTTAGTGTCAATATTAAGCAGAGAAATCAGTCGATGCAACCCATTCTCGGGGGGATCCTTAGCCCTTTTCAGAATCAAAATAAATCGATGCCTGAGCCAGCGTGGCTGGCAATACTCCCTGGGATAGAGAATTATTGAACATATCACACACAAATGGAACCAATAAACCAGCAAACGGTTTATAAAATTCAATAGGGAATCCACCCGGGCCCGTGCCTTGCCCACCTGCACTAAACGGATACAATCCATGACCTCTTCCTGTCCAATGGCATCTTCAGCTCTTGCCTTCTCTCCTGTTCCACATCTGGAAAAGTCAACCCAGCCAAAAGTTATAACATTACCAAGATGTACTGATGCATCTTCCGGAGGCTCAGACATGTACACCCCACTGTAAAAGGTCTCAAACTCCGCATTAATTTTGTCTGAGGCAGAAACTAACCTGCCACCCGAGTCTCTAATCTGAACTATATCCCGAGAGGCAGCCTGCTGCCTCAGCTGATGAACTAACAAATGCTCCAAATACTCAAAATGTCCCCCTCGAGAGATGCAGCTGGCTCACCACCTTCCTGTTGACAATAAATCAAAATTTATCTGCAATTTCTTTCTCTCTGCCAAAAGCTCCGGTGTTGGGGCAATTGACTATTGGCAGTCCACCTCAAGGATGGAATCCTCCAGCTTCTGCCTCTCCACCTTCCCAGGTTCATCCCTTTATGCATTATAGAAAAGTAGCTCGCCCCTAAAAGCCATCTTCAGTGCTTCGTTGAGCGCGAAAGGCAAAACCGCCTCGTTCTTGTTAAACTGTACGTACTCCCGAATAGCCGAAGATATCCGCTTGCAAAATCCTTCATCAGCAATGGCATGTCCAGCCTCCATGGGGGTCGTTGAGGGCAGCCTGGCTCCAACAGGTTCACACAATGTGGAGCACGCTGTCATATCACGTTCGCCGAGTACCCCACCCCTTAACCCCAGAGAGAAGACATCAATCAAGAAGTAGACCCAATGCACATGGGAATGGAAAGAAATCGCCATCAATCTGCACCCCCGCCCATCTGATCAATGAATGCCTGCAACTCCTTTGTCACCCCTGATGTAGTTAAGGACTTGGGATTCGACCTGTCCAGCCTAGAACACAATTGAAGTGTGCCCACCCCCCACATAATTAACTAATGAGAGTCGAGAAAGAATAGAGGCCAGCACCTTTTGAATGAAATCAGTGTCGGCCCAATTCAGTGCATACACGCTGACCAAAACCACCGGCGTGGCTGCTAACACCCAACTAACAATAACCAACATCCGTCGAGTCGGTGAAAATGTTGACCGCAGAAAAAGCCACACTCTTGTTAATCAGCACCATGTCTCCCCGCACCCCCCCTCCCCTAGTCCTAACATCAAAACTATGCATGTGCCCCACCCATCCTTTCCGCACAAGTGTTTGATCTCAGACTCTCAAGTGGGTGTCCAGTTAAAAAAAAAAACTTCAGCCTCCAAACTTTTCATGTGGGCAAACACCCAGGACCTTTTAACTGGGTCATTCAACCGCTTCACATTCCATTTGACCAACACCAGTTCCAGGCCCAACAAGATGGTCACCATCACCCCTTCGAGCCAGTTCAAAAACAAAGGAACCATCACAGTCAGTAAACTACAACCCCTCCTCCTTACACCAAAACCCTGGTCTCCCCGGACACCAAACAAACAACCCGAGAACCAAACACCACTCTCTCCCCCACATGAAACAAAAACCAAAAAGCTAAGCTTGTTACCTTGAACAAAAGAACCCCCCCCCCCCCCACCCCCCAAAACAGTTGGTGAGGTGCGTCGGCCCTTTTATGAGGGGCTCTATAGATTGGAGCCGCCAGACGGGGAGCAGAGGATGGAGGGGTTCTGGGGGGGGGGGGGGGGGTAGGGGTGCTCAACAACTTATAGGCGAGGGGTCGACTCCCGGAGACCATGGGGCAGGAGTCCATCTCCCTCCTTCTGATGAAGGACAAGGACACCAGAAGTGTGGGTAATACAGCCCAATTTCTCAACTTAATGTGGATACAAATCTTTGGCCAAGTTCTTGGTCTTAAGGTTGGAATCTTGCCTCCCGGGGGTAGTGGGGGACGACCATGTGGAATTTGTAACGGGCAGAAAGCGGTCAGCTAATTTGAGGCACTTGTGTAATGTAGTTCTCACACCAGAGTTGGGACAATACTCGGAAGCAATCGTGTCTCTGGATGCAGAAAAGGTGTTCAACAGGGTTGAATTGAGCTACCTGTTCGCAGTTCTGGAAAATTTGAGAGCGGTCCTGGGTTTGTGCCACGGCTTAGGATGTTATATGATGTGCGTCTGAGAGTGTGAGAATGAACAACATGAGCTCAGGGGCATTTATGCTGTACGGGGGGGACACGAGGCTGGGATGTTTTATGTCCCTCTTCTGTTCGCGCTGGCGAATGAACTGTTGGCAATTGCCTTGAGGGCCTCGGATAAGTGGAGATGTTTTGTGCTTTATGCAAGGAATTCTGGGACAGTTATGGGAATATATTGGGAATATTGAAAAGATTCGGGTCTTTGTCAGGGTATAAACTGAATGTTGGGAAGAGGAAGTATTTTGTGGTTAGCCCTTTGAGGGGAGGAGCTGGGCTGGTAGGGCTGCCGTTCCGTCTATGTGGACTAGTTTTTGTTCTTTGGGGGGCCAGGTAGCCTGGGACGAGGCACGACTTGGCAAGTTAAATTTTATGAGCCTGGTGTGTAGAGTTAGAGGGGATCTACAGAGGTGGGACAGCCTCCCACTGTCTTTGCTGGGTCGAGTCCAATCTATTAAGATGAATATCTTGCCACGATTTGTGTTCTTGTTTCAATGTCTCCCAGTTTTTCTACCAAAGTCGTTTTTTGGGGGGAGATGGAGTGGCTCATAACAGGTTCATATGGGCAGATGGGCGGGGAGAACTCTTCAGATTGTGTTTGGGGGTGCTCGGGGATATCGTGCGCTCGGGGATATCGTGCGCTCGGGGATATCGTGCGCCCGGGGATATCGTGCGCCCGGGGATATCGTGCGCCCGGGGATATCGTGCGCCCGGGGATATAGTGTCCTCCCTACGAGGGAGAGGGATGTATTATTATTGGGCGGCCCAATGCGGAGAAGGTGTTGGGGAGGTTTGGGGGTCAGGAAGTTATTTGGGTGAGGATGGAGTCAGGGTCCTGTAAAGGGACGGACTTGGAGGCACTGGTGATCTTGAATGTGGATTTAGAGCCATTCCCATCAGTCACTGCATTTGGGGTGTCGAATAAGCCAGAGCGGTGGTTGGAGGCGAGGGCGGATGTTCTGGCATTCAGCCCGTTGTTGGCCCGGTGGCGGATTTTGCGGAATTGGAGACAGGCAACACCACCTAGCGCTGCAGCATGGCTGGCTGCTTTGATGGAGTTCTTGTACCTTGAGATGATCAAGTTTATAGTGACGGGGTTGATCAATGGGTTCTATCATTCTATAGGGGCTGGTTTAGCTCAGGGCTAAATCGCTGGCTTTTAAAGCAGACCAAGCAGCACGGTTCAATTCCTGTACCAGCCTCCCCGAACAGGCGCCGGAATGTGGCGACTAGGGGCTTTTCACAGTAACTTCATTGAAGCCTACTTGTGACAATAAGCAATTTTCATTTCATTTCATTTCATAGATGGCGGCCGTTCATTTCGCATTTTAAGGAGCTGGGGCTGTTAGCGGTTAGTGTAGTGGTGGGGAGTGTATTGAAATGAACCAAAATGAAAGTTGGTTTTCAAATGAAGTTACTGTGAAAAACCCCTAGTCACCACATTCCGGCGCCTGTTCGGGGAGGCTGGTACGGGAATTGAACCCGCGCGGCTGTCCTGCCTTGGTCTGCTTTAAAAGCCAGCTATTTAGCCCTGTGCTAAAATCAGTCCTTGTTCTTTGTTTTGGCAATGCTATTGTTATTATGTGCTATTGGGGTTGTGATTCGTATAAACTGATAAAAGTTTTTAAAAAATACATTTATATAAAGATATGGCAGAAGGCACTGGATACTGCAAAGGCTATGGGCCCTTGCAATATTCCGACAATAGTACTGAAGTTAAATTCCGGGCCTTACAGCACCTCTAGCTTTGCTGTTCCAATACAACACAACACTGCCATCTACCCAGCAATATGGAAAATTGCCCAAGTGTGTCCTGTACACAAGAATGGTTGATCTTTTGTGGACTTAGCTCCACTTTCCGGCCCTAACACCATAACCCTTAATACCTTTATTCTTCAAAAAACTATCTATCTTTATCTTAAAAATATTTAATGAAGGAGCCTCAACTGATTCACTGGGCAAGGAATTCCATAGATTCACAACCCTTTGGGAGAAGACGTTCCTCCTAAGCTCAGTCCTAAATCTACTTCCCCTTATTTTGAGGCTATGCCCCCGAGTTCTGCTTTCACCCGCCAGTGGAAACAACCTGCCCGCATCTATCCTATCTATTCCCTTCATAATTTTAAATGTTTCGATAAGACCATCCCGCATCCTTCTAAATTCAAACGAGTACAGTCCCAGTCGACTCAACCTCTCCTCGTAATCAAACCCCTTTAGCTCTGGAATTAACCTAGTGAATCTCGTCTGCACACCCTCCTGTGTCAGTACGGCTTTTCTCAGGTAAGGAGGCCAAAACTGAACACAATACTCCAGGTGTGGCCTCACTAACGCCTTATACAATTGCAGCATAACCTCCCTAGTCTTAAACTCCATCCCTCTAGCAATGAAGGACAAAATTCCATTTGCCTTCTTAATCCCCTGTTGCACCTGTAAACCAACTTTTTGCGACTCATGCACTAGCACACCCAGGTCTCTCTGCACAGCAACATGTTTTATTATTTTATCATTTAAATAATAATCCCTTTCGCTGTTATTCCTACCAAAATGGATAACCTCACATTTGTCAACATTGTATTCCATCTGCCAGACCCTAGCTCATTCACTTAACCTATCCAAATCCCTCTGCAGATTCTGGTATCCTCTGCACTTTTTGCTTTACCACTCATCTTAGTATCGTCTGCAAACTTGGACACATTGCACTTGGTCCCCGACTCCAAATCATCTATGTAAATTGTGAACAATTGTGGGCCCAACACCGATCCCCGAGGGACACCACTAGCTACAGATTGCCAACCAGAGAAACACCCATTAATCCCCACTCTTTGCTTTCTATTAATTAACCAATCCTCTATCCATGCTACTACTTTACCCTTAATGCCATGCATCTTTATCTTATGCAGCAACCTTTTGTGTGGCACCTTGTCAAAAGTTTTCTGGAAATCCAGATATACCACATTCATTGGCCCCCCATTGTCTTTGGCACTCAGAAAATTCCACTAAATTAGTTCGGCACGACCTGCCCTTTATGAACCCATGCTGCATCTGTCCAATGGGACAATTTCCATCCAGATGCCTCGCTATTTCTTCCTTGATGATAGATTCCAGCATCTTCCCTACTACCGAAGTTAAGCTAACTGGCTGATAATTACCCGCTTTCTGCCTGCCTCCATTTTTAAACAGTGGTGTCACGTTTGCTAATTTCCAATCCGCCGGGGCCACCCCAGTCTAGTGAATTTTGGTAAATTATCACTAGTGAATTTGCAATTTCCCTAGCCATCTCTTTTAGCACTCTGGGATGCATTCCATCAGGGCCAGGAGACTTGTCTACCTTTAGCCCCATTAGCTTGCCCATCACTACCTCTTAGTGATAACAATCATCTCAAGGTCCTCACCTGTCACAGCCTCATTTCCATCGGTCACTGGCATGTTATTTGTGTCTTCCACTGTGAAGACCAACTCAAAAAAGCTGTTCAGTTCCTCAGCCATTTCCTCATCTCCCATTATTAAATCTCCTTTCTCATCCTCTAAAGGACCAAGATTTATCTTAGCCACTCTTCTTTGTTTTATATATTTGTAGAAACTTTTACTATCTGTTTGTATATTCTGAGCAAGTTTACTCTCATAATCTATCTTACTCTTCTTTATAGCTTTTTTAGTAGCTTTCTGTTGCCCCCCCCAAAGGTTTCCCAGTCCTCTAGTCTCCCACTAATCTTTGCGACTTTGTATCCTTTTTCCTTCAATTTGATACTCTCCCTTATTTCCTTAGATATCCATGGTCGATTTTCCCTCTTTCTACCGTCCTTCCTTTTTGTTGGTATAAACCTTTGCTGAGCACTGTGAAAAGTCGCTTGGAAGGTTCTCCACTGTTCCTCAACTGTTTCACCATAAAGTCTTTGCTCCCAGTCTACCTTTGTTAGACGTTTTAGTTGCTGTGATATGAAGAGTCTAAAGTTCTGTTCCTTCTTCACAAACACACATTTATTTCACTTCCACAGCCTCTACATAAAACTCTTAACAACACACCACTTGCCAGAGGCCACCTGAAGCCCGTTTACATATCAGTGTCAATTAATGGATACTTAGCATAAATGAGACAACTAATTGCAATGTCTCTTAACCCATTACTTAACAACCTTAGCTAGCTCTTCTCTCATCCCATTGTAATCACCTTTGTTTAAGCACAAAACACTAGTGTTTGATTTTACCGTCTCACCCTCTATCTGTATTTTAAATTCCACCATATTGTGATCGCTCCTTCAGAGAGGATCCCTAACTATGAGATCATTAATCAATCCTGTCTCATTACACAGGACCAGATCTAGGACCGCTTGTTCCCTCGTAGGTTCCATTACATACTGTTCAAGGAAACTATCGCGGATACATTCTATAAACTCCTCCTCAAGGCTGCCTTGACCGACCTGGTTAAATCAATCGACATGCAGATAAAAATCCCCCATGATAACTGCTGTAGCATTTCTACATGCATCAGTTATTTCTTTGATTATTGCCTGCCCCACCATAATGTTACTATTTGGTGGCCTGCAGACTACTCCTATCAGGTGACTTTTTTGCCTTACTATTCCTGATTTCCACGCAAATGGACTCAGCCTTATCCTCCATGTCATCCGATGTCATCCCGTAATATTGCCCGGTTGTCATCCTTAAATAACAGAGCTACACCACCTCCCTTACCATCCACTTGGAGCGATTCTCCAAATTGACGACCTTGTAACGCCTTCCGCTCCTCCACCAACAACGCCATCTCTGCCTCTAAAGAGACAAATCTGTGAGCGCCTTCTCCAGCTTCTTGAACATGTCTGCACCTCTATCCGCTGCTCCAACCTGTCCAAGGACGCCCAAATAGGTGTCAAGGCCCACCCCTCTATCGCCTTCGCAAGATCCTCAGCGACCACCCGTCTCTGCTTCTTAAATTCATCTGTTAAGAAGTTCACCAACCTCTCGGTTGTCCATTGAGTGAGCAACAACATCACAGCTGCCTCCATCATATTCTTCTGTTCAGAGGCTCGAGGACCTTCTGAATTCGATGATGATCCCTTGCCAGACGGCTGCATTGTGTTGTACCAATGTCCATCTCTCGAAAGAGGGGGACTTATTCTCATATACTGCACCAATTTCTTCACAAGAAACACCTATTAGCTGGGCAGAAAGGACAAAAAACGCAAATCCCCTGATGGGAGCCACTGCGGGTGCAACTGTTCACCTCAGCCATTGTAGACATCTGAGATGGCCACCTGCAAAGGACCATGGGAATTATGGCCAACCCAGGACTCAGACAGATACAGAGCTTCTGTGTATTTGAAACGCAAGTAGCTAGACCTGATCGAAACGCCCGCTCGTTTGCATTTTAATGGCCCGTCCCCCAGAACAATAGGACTCCACTCAAGAAACTGGTACAGCCACAGACTGATCGGCACCACTCCCTGTACTCAGAGAGCCCAACTGCCAAGGTCAATGACCGCTAAGGACCCACCCAGCCACCCGTCCCTTTATTGGCTGAAATCAAAGGCAGTGATCAGAGCCCTGTCGAACTATTGGGTCCAAGATCACAGACCGCCCCAAGAGCGCGAAATCCCAAAGGGATAAAAAAGGACACAGCCATGTGTTCTGCCTCTTTTGGACCCGGCCTGTGCCAGCCCAACTGCAGTAGGAACAGCCAGCCAAGTTCAAGACCAACGATCACTACCAGACGGATGAGCCCAGCAGACAGAGCCACTTCTTCGAACCAGCCACGTGAAATCAAGATAAAGGCCTTATCCATTTGCACAGTGCCGGTCGCCCTGAAGTTAAGTATAGGTTATTGTAGCTGATAGATGTAGTTTAACTCGTAGTAGATATTGTGTTTGCATGTCAAAGTAATCCTCGCGTGTGTAAATTAACCACCTTTTGAACTGACTAACTGTTTGTGTGGTCATGTGACTAATATAAGGGAAAGACTTGTGGTTCACGGAGATAAATAGAAATACCCATAGTACTGGTGACGCTGTTGGGACATAACATCATGTCATAAATAGAGCCTCATTATTGAAACAGGGGCTGTTTAGCACAGGGCTAAATCGCTGGCTTTGAAAGCAGACCAAGGCAGGCCAGCAGCACGGTTCAATTCCCGTAACAGCCTCCCCGAACAGGCGCTGGAATGTGGCGACTAGGGGCTTTTCACAGTAACTTCATTTGAAGCCTACTTGTGACAATAAGCGATTTTCATTTCATTTTCAAAAGGGCAACACCGGCACCAGAAGTTCAGAGATAGATAGATTCTTGACTAACAAGCAAGTCGAAGGTAATCAGTAGTAGGCAGAATGTGAAGTTGAGGCCACAATCAGATCAGCCATGATCTTACTAAATAGCGGAGCACTCGAGGGGCCGAATGGCCTACTACTCTTAGTTTGTTTGTATGCTTACCTACTTTCAACAATGGGGCGGAAAACAATCATTGAATCTCAACAGTGCAGAAAGTTGTTATTCAGCCCATTGAGTCTACACCAAACCTCTGAAAGAGCACCCTACCTAGGATCAGGCCCCCACCCTATTCCTGTATCCCTGTAACCCCATCTAACCTTTTGGACACGAAGGGGCAATTTAGCATGGCCAATCCACCTAACCTGCACATCTTTGGACTGTGGGGGAAATCGTAGCACCTGGAGGAAACCCACGCAGACACGGGGAAAAAGTGAAAACTCCACACAGACAGTAACCACTATTTTTGCCTGGGTTGGTGGCCTTTGCCTGCGAGGACACCATATAAGGAACCTTTGACCAAAAATGAACCCGAGGATATATGCACCACTGGGTGGAATACTGGAAAGGCCTTTATGAAGACCATAAGGCATAGGAGCAGAATTAGGCCACTCGGCCCATCGAGTCTGCTCCACCATTCAATCGTGGCTGATATTTTCTCATCCCCATTCTCCTGCCTTCTCCCCATAACCCCTGATCCCCTTATTAATCAAGAACCTATCTATCTCTGTCTTAAAGACACTCAGTGATTTGGCCACCACAGCCTTCTGCGGCAAAGAGTTCCACAGATTCACCAACCTCTGGCTGAAGAAGTTCCTATTCATCTCTGTTTTAAAGGATCGTCCCTTTAGTCTGAGATGGTGTCCTCTGGTTCTAGTTTCTCCTACAAGTGGAAACATCTTCTCCATGTCCACTCTATCCAGGCCTCGCAGTCTCCTGTAAGTTTCAATAAGATCCCCCCCTCAGCCTTCTAAACTCCAACGAGTACAGACCCAGAATCCTCAACCATTCCTCATGTGACAGTACGGCACAAAGTGTACCACAGGATGGGGCACAGAGCATCTTCCCACTTTTCTTGGGATTTTCTTACCATAAATCAATTTCCATTTAAGCCTGCAATTCAAAAGATGAATCTCGTAGGGACCCTGGACTCTGATGTGCAGTGCGGAGAAACGGAGTACAAAGATAGACTCCAGCAGTGTGTCACTTTCTTTAATCTGACAGAGGTGCAAAGGTTGTCTACAACTGCATTCAGCAGACTGAGCACATTCCATAGTCCAGGATTGTGCAGAGGGACACACTAAAGCCTGGGCCAACCATTGCATAGGGTTAGTGGGAAAAAGAAACTCTCTCAGGCCCACCTGCCATAGTATAACAAGGACTGGAAAATGCGTAAAATGCCTATGCTGGTATGTATATTGTAAATAGCACGTGAGGCACGCAAGAGTGCCACATACTGTATTACATAGAATTTACAGTGCAGAAGGAGGCCATTCAGCCCATCGAGTCTGCGCCAGCTCTTGGAAAGAGCACCCGACCCAAGATCCACACCTCCACCCTATCCCCATAACCCAGTAACCCTACCCAACACTAAGGGAAATTTTGGACACTAGGGGCAATTTAGCATGGTCAATCCACCTAACCTGCACATCTTTGGACTGTGGGAGGAAACCCAGGCACACACGGGGAGTGTGTGCAGACTCCGCACAGACAGTGTCCCAAGCCTGGAACCGAACCTGGGACCCTGGAGCTGTGAAGCAATTGTGCTATCCACAATGCTACAGTGTATGAAAGGAACGTGAAATGCATTGTAATTTTAATGTCCAATTTTAACAGTCATAGAATATAATATTACGAAGTACACCTTTGGGAGGGGGAAAACATTTACACATCCACTTAATTTCAATTCCCAGAATCTTTTATGGAGTGCAGCTGTATCTTGAAGATATGGGGGGGGGGGGGGGGGTGGAGAGAACATGGGGTACGGGAGTTAAACAAATTAACTGCAGCTTGTTTTTTTAAAGTGCTGAAATGCTAAACCAACACGACATGTCAAATAGATAATGGAAATCAGATTTTCCAGTACAATTACTTTCCATGACCATTTAAATTAGCAAGAGCCCAGACAGTAATTAGAACATACAGTGCAGGAGGCGGCCATTTGGCCCATCGAGTGTGCGCCGACCCACTTAAGCCCTTACTTCCACCCTATCCCTGTAACCCAATAATCCCTCCTAATCTTTTTTTTTTGGCCACTAAGGGCAATTTATTACAGCCAATGCACCGAACCTGCACGTCTTTGGACTGTGGGAGGAATCTGGAGCACCCGGAGGAAACCCACGCAGACATGAGGAGAACGTGCAGATTCCGCACAGACAGTGACCCAGCAGGGAGTCGAACCTGGAACCTGGCGCTGTGAAGCCACTGTGCTAATCACTTGTGCTACCGTGCTGTCCTACTCTGAGAACAAATGTGTTTCTCTATCAGCGTAATCAAAAGGTTCAACACTTCCTGCGGTCTGAGGCAAAGATTCAAGAGCCATCCTCACAGCTCTTTGTCTTTTTATAGCTGCTTGCTTGAAAATAAATACCGTAGTGGAATAATTGCAGATTTAATTTTGCAAGGAAGTGAAAAATACCGACATACTCCAGAATTTGCAACCTTAGAAATGCTGGAAAACCGAAAGCTGCTTCTTTTACCAAATATCAAAAGTAGTCACCAACAGCTGCTGTCAATTTCTGTAACAAATGCAGCAGAGCAGAAATACAAAGTAAAACTCAAATAAGTACTGTGCAGTTTGAAAAATGAAGGGCAATAAAATATTGGCAAACTCTTTAAAATGCACTAGTTCCTGAAAACCTAGCTCCTAAGCTCTTTAAGACAGAGATAGTTATGTTCTTGATTAATAAGGGGATCAGGGGAGAAGGCAGGAGAATGGGGATGAGAAAATATCAGCCATGATTGAATGGCTGAGCAGACTCGATGGGCCGAGTGGCCTAATTCTGCTCCTATGTCTTATGATCTAGTGTACTATTTAAAACACTCTCCCCAAACAAAAGCAAAGCGTCTCTTTCCCACCCTCCAGAAGCACAAATTGGAAACTTGTGGACTGCTCTAGATGTGAGACACTCTGTTTTCACGCATGATTTTCTGTGTTAGGAATTACCATGATGATGGGAAAAAGTAAAAGATAAAAGTTTAAAAAGGGACAAAATCAAATTGAGTGATTTTCTCACAACAGAGTTGTGAACACAGAAAATGCTGAAAATTCAAAACAGGTCAGAGGAAAAAACAAGGACAGGTGAATGTTTTGGGCAAAATCTCTTCAGAATCTGAACCTGCCTTTTCTCTCAACTGATACAGATTGATCTGTTGAATAGTCAAGTATTTTCTGTTATAGGAAAGTGATGCTCCTTCCTAAATCCCAGAAATGCCACCTGATGCACTGAATAGATCTCCATTCCAGCTAAAAAGCAATCAATTTAATTGAAAAGTTTAATCGTATAGCAGTCCAGCTTGGCACCATCATATGGCACAAACATAAAAGAATCCTTTTATGCCTAGATTTGTGGGAAAATTGTAAAATTAGTATACTTTAATCATTAGCAAATAAACATTTCACTTTTCTTGCCTGAGCCTGTGAAGCACCTTAAACAAGTTTCTTTAGATTCAATAAATGGTCTGGGATGGGTACTGCAATAGGGTAAGTGCTTTGGTTCTTCACTGCAGTGTGGCAAATGAGCAAGAAGCTTCAGAACTACAAATATTTAATTGTCCCCACTCGGAACCAAAACTTAACAAAGCAATTTGTTCTCTTCTTTCGCGCCTTGGGGTGGCACAGTGGCTAGCTCGATTGCCTCACAGCGCTAGCGACCCGGGTTCAACACTCGACCGTAGTTGATTGTGTATTTTCTGCAACTACTCCAGTTTCGCCCCACAGTCCAAAGACGTGCAGGTTAGGTGGATTGGCCATGCTAAATTGCTCCTTAGTGTCCAAGGTTAGGTGGGGTTATGGGGATAGGGCGTTCTCTTGGAGGGTTGGTGCAGACTCCAACTGCACTGTAGAGATTCTATGATTCTATTCCTCCCCAGCAGTGCGATCATCATTACTGACCAAAGTAAATCTATGCAAACCGCCCCCCCAAAGGGACCACAATACACTAATGATAAACAATATGAATGGTGAACCATGGGGGAAAAAGGTGTAATGCAATCCTGTACTTGTGGTTAAGTTTTATTGCCACGCTTTGAAATACAAGATGAGACCCACAGACAAATTAAGGTTGTATTATTCATTCCCATGATCTGGAATTCTGTAAATTTTTATATACATGCAGAAAATAGATAGGGAATATATCATAAGATACTAACATGCTGAAGGGGTGCAAAAACATCAATCCCTTCTCACCCATTTACTATCAACATCCAAATCCCCATGCAAATTAGTCTCAAATATAATTTATCGCATAAAAATTGGGGCTGCTAATACAGGAGTTATTGAATGGATCAACACCTCGGGTTGGGAGTTCAAACAAAATAAATCGGATAAATCTAGTATTGGAAAGTCACCAAAGTTGCTGGATTGTCACAAATATTATTCTGGGAAAGGAACCCGTCACCCATATCTAGACACCGAAGTAGAATTTTTCTGTACTTCATCAATGTATTCTACCAGAGACTAAACCTTCCACTTCCATTTAATGTTCCATATAGTTCTGCATGAAGAAAGTTGACTAGGAGAGTGGACATTTGACAACTGCAGAGAACAGAAACTGAGAAGCAATAGCAGGTGTGTTTGACATAAGGGAGAAGTTGGGGCAGTGGGTGGGGGTGGGGGGGGTGTCTTATTCTATCCTGTCATACAGTTCGGAAACAATCTGGAGTGAATCCTAATTAAACATGACAAAGTTTGGAGCACAACTTATGTTGATTAATAATAAGGGATATGGGGTTATGGGGAGAAGGTAGGAGAATGGGGATGAGAAAAACATCAGCCATGATTGAATGGCGGAGCAGACTCGACGGGCCTTGTGGCCTAATTCTGCTCCTATGCCTTATGGTCTTATGTTGCCCTCGACAACTTCTTCCTTCAACCAGTTATCCCCAAAATTACAAGCTAACTAAACTAGTCATTCATCTTTTGTATGTTGCTAGCATAAAATATTTCTCAAAATAGTCAATTTCAGAAATAATTAACAGTAAGATTCACTGAGACACACAAGGTGTTTTATGAATTCAAATATTATATATGGAAATATGCCACACCATTCTGGAGTTAGGGAAGGCTTGGAGAAAATTAACCAACGCTTACAATATTGCCGATTTGGTAAACCCGGATTAAAATTAAAACTGAAAATGTGACACAATATAAATTCCAAGGATCAAATTCCACTCACCAATAAATGCATTAAAATTAAAAAGTAAACCTTTTAACATGCAGTTAAAAACACAGCACCCAAATTATAGAAAGGAAAACACCACAGTAACACAACATGCATCTATTTACCATTCAGCAATCAACCATCTTACCTCACTGACATCGGACCCCATTCGACAGCAGAAAAGGATAGTTAAAAAGAAGAGGAATATTGATAACTTTCCCTAACAAACTAGTTTCAAAACTTATTTACAGTATTTGATTTTCTGGATTTCTACCAAAAATTACACCGCAATAACAAAACGAGTATTGCTGAAGCATTCATTGCAAATCAATGCAATCCTCAGTCAAGAATACTTATTCAAGCGATATTTTAATTACAGCTGTAAGTTGAAGTATGGTTAATTGTTCATTATATGAGAATTCATCTTCTTGTATCAATAGTCTTGGATCATCAATTGTGAACAGGATCGCACCAATCCCTGATGCAACAGATTTGTCTGAGTTTTGGTGTAGCAGGGCAAATAATAGCATCTGCCGCTAAATAGACTTGCCCCCTTGAACCCTTCTGTTCAAAAATGGTTTTGCCCATTAAGCTGCTGAAAGGGAGAATTGATAATGATGCAGTGAGGGAAACAGCATTTGGGACCTAGTGAACAAAACAATAGGATATCTCCTTAAGCAATGAGTTCGAAGGGTTGGAAAATAAATAGCAAGGCGGCGTTGAATGAAAGAGGATGAATTTAGTTTCAAATCAGGCAATGAGAAAGAGAAATAGAAGATGGAAAGTAAGAGAGAGTGGGAGGTGAAGAGAGACAAGGGAAAAGTTCTTATTTCGATTTTTGTAACCTACAAAAAGAATTCAGAGCTTATAAAATTGAAACTCCCTACTTGAAAAGTTATTTTCAGTGCCAAAGTAGTGTTATTAACTTTATCATGTTATTAATAGCGAAATGCAGTTTTCGCAAAGCTAATGGGTGAAAGCTACAAAAGCATCTCTTCCTGACCAAAAGCTGCTGTATCATCAACAAATAAGTAACATTGAGAGACACAATCATCACCATTACTTTGACAGCAAATTCTGCACATCATAACCAGATATGGACCATATTATTCAGAATTCCAATTCCTCTCATACGAATGACATTTTTCAGCACCTGTCTGGCGCTTCTATTTCGTCATTTACCTGATTTCCAGTTTTTCAATATTTTCCTCCTCAACTTGAAAATGGGATTTCCTGGTGTAACTGCTGGTTCTCGTTACCTGGAATGTTTCAATTAATTATATTAGCGATTAATCAATGACATTCCTCTTTGTTGCTCTCAATCCGGCTACTGCGTATATAGGGAACTGTTAATTCCACCAATGAAGGAAGAAGCATGAAAGCCTTCTTTCTGTCATGTGAGAGTACCTTTAAGAAATGGGTGTTTACTACTGCAGTGATGTCAGAGAGTGGGTGGATCTGGGCTGCCTGTCAGCTTTTTACTTTCGTTTTAGGCTGTTTGCTGCAGGGTGTGTTTTAGTTTCGTTTTCAGAGTTGGATAGCTGCAGTCACAGCCAGAAGGTGTATGAATCTCTCTCTGTAATCTAAAGGCTGTAAATTGATGCTGGTGATTTAAAACTAATAACAGTAGTGACTTTAATCTGATGTGCTTCTGGTAAAAGGTGTTTTAAAGCTTATGGATGTCAAAAGGAAAGCTTAAAATAATTACTTAGTGTTGTATCCTTTGGGGGTTGTATTTGAATTAATGGTTGCGAAGATGTTCACTGTATGTTTTAAAAAGGTTAACTTGCGTTCATAAAATAAACATAGTTTTGCTTCAAAAAATACTTTTCCATTTCTGCTATACCACACCTGTGGGCCATGTGCTCCCCATACCACAATCTATTAAAAGTTGTGGGTCAGGTGAACTCCATGCTACACTTTGGGGTACTCTAAACCCGGGCCCATGACAAATTGGGGGCTCGAGGGGGATAAAAGTCTATCGATTGGATTGGCTCAGTGAACTTAAAGACAGTGAGGGGTGAGCATATTGTGGTTGCTTTACAGGTATGGTATTTTAGTTTAAGTAGGGGGTGTGTTCTGCACAATGGCTCTTTCAGAGGCTCTGAAGTTTTTGGGGGTGGAGACGGTCACATGCAGAGACTAAAAGCAGACTGTTAGATTGGGCAAAAACATTGCAGTTAACATTACCTGACAAAATGCGAAAAGATGAGGTCATTATGGCGGTGGCTAAGCATTTAAAGTTGCCTGAGATACAGTTTGACTCATTGGAAATGGCAAAAATTCAGTTACAACTCAAACAAATGGAACATGAGAAAGAATGAATGCAGCTTGAATACGAAAGAAATAGAGGAAAAAGAAAAGCAGAGAGAAGAAAGGAGAAAAGAAAGAATAGCCCTAGCAAAACAAAAAGGGAAAGGGAGATACAGATCAGGGATAAAGATAGAGAGAATTTGAACTTCAGAAAATGGCCATGAACCATGACAGTCAGTTAAAATTGGCACACGTAAAGGGAAACGTACCTTGGATGATAGTGATGAGGATAGTGAGAAAGAGCGTCATAGTCGAAGGCTTGGTGGGGATCTATTTAAATATGTCCAAGCATTGCCAAGGTTTGACGAGACGGAGGTGGAAGCTTTCTTCATTTCATTTGAGAAGGTAGCTAAACAAATGAAATGGCCACAGGACATGTGGGTATTACTGATTCAAACAAAGCTGGTAGGTAGTGCTAGTGAAGTGTTTGCATCACTGCCGGAGGAGGTATCTTGGACGTACGAGAAGGTGAAAAAATCCATCTTAGGTGCATATGAACTGGTGCCTGAAGCCGACAGACAAAGGATTAGAAATTTAAGGAAATAATTTGGTCAAACATACATGGAGTTTGAAAGGCTCAGACAGAGTAATTTTGATAGGTGGATAAGGGCTTTAAAAATAGACCAAACGTATGAAACTCTCAGAGAATGTATGCTTTTGGAGGAGTTTAAAAATTCAATTCCTGATGTAGTGAGAACTCATGTGGAAGAGCAGAGGGTTAAAACTGCGAGGTTAGCAGCAGAAATGGCAAATGATTATGAAGAATTAATTCACAAATCAAAGCTTGGTTTCCAACATCAGTTTCAGCCTGTGAGGGATAGAAACTGGGGACATGAAAAATACTCACGTAGTAAAGGTGATCTGATGGGAGATAATAAGGGAAGTGTACCTCAGGCTAAAAAAAGAAATCCAGGAGGGTGGAAGAGACATTAAAAGTTTCAAATGTTTTCACTGTAATAAACTAGGCCATGTAAAGTCGCAGTGTTGGTGGTTGAAGAAAAACACTGGGAAGGCTGATGTGGTAAAACAGGATCAGACAGTGGGGTTTGTTAAAGTGGTAAAGGAAAGCCCAAGTGAAGCGAACGAGGTGCAAAAGATTGTACAGCCTGATCAAGAGGTGATTGATAAGAAGGTGCCAGATTTCTGTAAAGAATTTACTTGTGTGGGTAAAGTTTACTCATGTGTATCAGGATGAGCAGGTAAATAAGTCACAATTTTAAGAGATATGGGAGCTAGTCAATCTTTAATGTAAGAGATGAGGAGTTATGTAGTTTGGGAAGAATGTTGCCAGAACAGGTGGTGATATGTGGAATTCAGGGTGAGAGTAGTAGTGTTCCATTATATAAGTTAAGGTTGGAAAGTCCAGTGAAGAGTGGTGAAGTGGTAGTAGGAGTAATAGAGAAACTACCTTGTCCAGGATAACAGTTTATCTTGGGTAATGATATAGCTGGATCGCAGGTGGGAGTGATGCCTACTGTGGTGGATAAGCCAGTGGAAAATCAGAGAACTGAAGTATTGAAGGACGAATATCCTGGGATTTTTCCGGATTGTGTAGTGACAAGGTTGCAAAGTCACAGGTTAAGACAAGAGGAGAAATCAAAGAGTGAAGATGAAATTGAAGTGCAATTATCAGAAACGATTTTTGATCAGATGGTTGAAAAAGAACAAGAACAGGTGGAGGATGAGGCGGATATTTTTAGTTCAAGAAAATTGGCGGAGTTACAACAGAAAGATACAGAAATAAAACGGATGTATCAGAAAGCATACACGGAAGAGGAATCGGAGTGTATACCAGAGTGTTATTACCGTAAAAGTGATGTCTTGATGAGAAAATGGAGACCTTTACATATGCAGGCGGATGAAAAGTGGGCAGAAGTTCATCAAGTCGTATTGCCGGTAGGGTATAGAAATTAAATGAAATGAAAATTGCTTATTGTCACAAGTAGGCTTCAAATGAAGTTACTGTGAAAAGTCTCAAGTCGCCACATTCCGGGGAGGCTGGTACGGGAATTGAACTGTGCTGCTGCCCTGCCTTGGTCTGCTTTCAAAGCCAGCGATTTAAAGGAGGTGTTGCAAGTTGCACATGAGGTACCAGTGGGAGGTCATTTGGGAATAAGGAAAACTCAAGCTAAAATACAAAAACATTTTTATTGGCCTGGACTACATAAAGATGTAGTTAACTTTTGTCAATCATGTCACACATGTCAAGTGATAGGGAAACCTCAAACAGTGATAAAACCAGCGCCCTTAATACCCATTCCAGCATTTGAGGAACCTTTTACACGGGTCCTAATTGATTGCGTAGGACCGCTTCCTAAAACGAAAAATGAGAATCAATATCTTTTGACCATAATGGATGTGTCTACTAGGTTTCCAGAGGCCATTCCAGTACGTAATATTGCAGCTAAAAAGATTGTGGAGGAGTTACTTAAATTATTTACTAAATATGGACTACCCACAGAAATACAAACGGATCAAGGATCAAATTTTACCTCAAGGTTATTCAAAGAAGCTTAGGAATAAAACAATTTAAATCAACTGTGTACCATCCAGAATCGCAGGGAGCGTTAGAAAGGTGGCATCAGACATTAAAGGCAATTTTGAGGGCTTATTCTTAAGATTATCCAGAGGATTGGGAAAAGGAATTACATTCGTACTGTTTGCAATTAGGGATGCACCTAATGAGTCAACCAAATTTAGTCCTTTTGAACTAATTTTTGGTCATGAGGTAAGAGGACCACTTAAATTGATTGAGGAAAAATTGGTGAATGAGAAATCAGAACTTACATTATTGGATTACGTATCAAATTTTAGGGAACGATTAAATAGAGCAGGGGAATTGGCTAGACAACATTTAAAAGTTGCACAAAATGTGATGAAACAGATAGTGGACAAGAAATCCAAAGTTCGTAGTTTTGCCAGTGGAGATAAAGTTTTAGTGTTGTTACCAGTGGTAGGTGAACCTTTAAAAGCAAGGTTTTGTGGACTTTATCAGATTGAAAGGAAATTAAGTGAGGTGAATTATGTGGTAAAAACGCCGGATAGAAGGAAAACTCACCGAGTGTGTCATGTGAATATGCTTAAAAGGTACTTTGAAAGGGAAAGAGAGAAAAAGGAGATTTTAATGATTCTAACTCAAAGTGATGAACCAAATCCAGATGACTGTGAATTTGACATACCTCCAATTAAATTGGAAAACGAGGATGTTCTTAAAAATTGGGATAAATTGCTGAGTTACCTTCCAGAGGAAAAACAAGCTGACCTGAAAGAGTTATGGATATCACATGGGCAAGTTTGTAGAGATAAATTGGGAAGTACTAAAATGGCTATACATGATGTAGATGTGGGAAATGCTGATCCAATCAAACAACATCCATACAGACTTAACCCTTTAAAATTGGCACAGGCTAACAAAGAGATTGAGAGTATGCTTAAAAATAGGATAATTGAAGTGGGTTGCAGCCAATGGAGCTCACCCATAGTGATGGTACCGAAACCAGACGGTACCCAACGGTTGTGTGTGGACTACAGAAAGGTTAATGCAGTTACAAGAACGGACTCTTGTCCTATCCCACGTTTGGAGGATTGCATTGAGAAAGTCAGACAATCAGCTTTTATTTCTAAACAGGATTTACTTAAAGGTTACTGGCAGGTACCTTTATCCGAAAGGGTGAAGGAGATTTCAGCTTTTGTGACTCCAGATGGTATATACCAATTCAATGTTATGCCATTGGCATGAAAAATGCACCAGCCACATTTCAACGGTTAACTAACAAAGTTGTTTCAGGATTACCCAATTGCGTGGTATACATCGACGATCTGGTAATTTTCAGCCAGACATGGACAGAAGATTTAAAACATCTGATGGAGTTATTCGATCGACTTCAGGAGGCGGGTTTGGTGATAAACCTAGACAAAAGTGAATTTGGAAAAGCCCAAGTCACTTTCCTTGGCCATACAATTGGACAGGGTCGAATGGTCCCACAGGATGCGAAAAAAAGTTATTGGGGAGTTTCCGATACATTCGACACGACGGGAAATAATGCGATTTCTTGGTATGAGTGGATTTTACCGGACATTTGGACCGAATTTCAGCAGTGTGGTCGCTCCACTGACGGACCTGCGTAAGAAGCGTAACAAATTCCAGTGGACAGTGGAGTGTCAACAGGAATTTGACAGCCTGAAGGCTGTGTTAACCACTGCTCCTGTGTCAGCCATCCCAAATTATACGAAACCATTCAAAGTGGCGGTTGATGCGAGTAATGTGGGTGTAGGTCTACAAGAAGACGACGACGGAGGGCTAGAGCGGCCTATTGTTTACTTTTCAAAGAAATTGAATTCTCACCAGAAAAGGTATTCAACGATTGAGAAGGAGACCTTGAGATTGGTGCTAGTTTTGCAACATTTTCACATTTATGTGACCAGCAATCCGTCTGACTCCATTATATATACTGATCATAATCCGTTGACGTTTTTGGAGCGATTCCGGACTAACAATGCAAGGCTGTTTCACTGGGGTGTATTGTTACAGCCATTTCATTTAAAAATAGTTTCTGTGGCAGGACGAGAAAACGTGATAGCCGATGCTTTGTCACGAATGTGGTGAACGAAAGCAATTTCAGTTGGAGGAAGAAAAAGAAAGAAATAGACTATATTATTATACCTGTTTGCGGGTGGTTTTTTGAAACGAAAAAGTATATTTACTGTGTGCATTTCTTAAAGGATAGCGAAAAGGTGAAAAATGAAACCATCTTGAAGTTGATGGGTTTTTTTTTGGGCGGGGAGCTGTCATGTGAGAGTACCTTTACGAAATGGCTGTTTATTACTGCAGTGATGTCAGAGAGTGGGTGGAGCTGCACTGTCGGCTTTTTACTTTCGTTTTAGGCTGTTTGCTGCAGGGTGTGTTTTAGTTTCGTTTTCAGAGCTGGATAGCTGCAGTCACAGCCAGAAAATGTATGAATCTCCCTCTGTAATCTAAAGACTGTAAACTGATCCTGGTGATTTAAAACTAATAACAGTAGTGACTTTAATCTGATGTGCTTCAGGTAAAAGGTGTTTTAAGTCTTATGGATGTCAAAAGGAAAGCTTACAGGATTACTTACTGTTGTATTCTTTGGGGGTTGTATTTAAATTAATGGTTGCTAAGATGTTCACTGTATGTTTTAAAAAGGTTAACTTGAGTTCATAGACTAAACATTGTTTTGCTTTAAAAAATACTTTTCCATTTCTGCTGTACCACACCTGTAGAGTGGGCCATGTGCTCCCCATACCACAATCTATTAAAAGTTGTGGGTCAGGTGAACTCCTTGCTACACTTTGGGGTTCGCTAAACCCTGGCCCATAACACTTCACTTACTTCAAAATAGAATGTTTCATCAAACAGCGGGTTGCTGGTTTTCTTCTTCACTTTGGTCCTTTTTTGATCCAACCTAACAAAACAAAAAATGGTGACAATTTATACCAAATTCAAAGTTAAGAATGCCTTTCAGAATTAAACTTTTAAGGAATGGGGGATATCCAGATTTAATGAATTGCTCTGATGAGACCTAGGGCTGGATTTTCTGGACCGAGTGATGGTTGGTTAGGAGGCAGAGAACCTGGGAAATAGTGGGGGAAGCAGCATGTCAGGATGGCCTCCTTGCTGGCTATTATTTCTTCACTCATGCACAACCGAGCAAGGATACCTTCATGTTGAGGCATTCTCATTCATTTGCCTGCCTCAGCAGCACCCACCTCCCCTGATGGGGCTTCTCAAGCACCAGAGCAGCTGGACCCCTGATTTGGCCTGCAGCATATTGCTTTCCCGCCATCCTAACTGGATGGCAAACTTGGAGGCAGTCAATTAAGAGACCACCTCCTGGAAGATTACTGAGCCAGTTTTACTGTCGACATGCAGACCTGGGAGGGAGACAGTAGCACAGTGGTATTGTCACTTGACTAGTACTCCTGGGTAATGCTTGGGGTGACCATGGTTCGAATCACACCACAGTTCAATAAAATATCTGGAACAACACAATATCTGGAACTGAAAGTCTAACAATGAACATGAAATCATCTTCGAGTGTCTTCCAAAAAAAACTCATCTAGTTCACAAATGTGACTTCAGACCCACAACAATGTGGTTAACTCTTAAATGCCCTCTGAAATGGCCCTGCAAGTCAATAAAAAGCAGGCCCCGCAGAGGTGGCAACAGTGGGGCAGTCAGCAGGGAGATTCCCTGGGACTCCTGAAAAGAGATTCTGGACCCCACAAAGGCTCATGGCTTCAAGTCAAACATAGGCAAAAAAACCTCCTACTGATTATCACATACGGTCTACCCTCAAGATGAATCAAGACTCCTCCGCGTTGAGCAGCAATTGGAGGAAGCACATAATGTGGCAAGGGCGTAAATGTATTCAGGTTGGGGGACTTCAATATCCATCACCAAGAGTGACTCTGTAGCACTATCACAGACAGAGCTGGCCAGGTCCTAAAGGACATCGCTGCTAGACTGGGAAGGTGGTGTGGGAAACAAGAGGGAAAAAACATACTTCATCCACCTACCTGCCACAGATGCATCAGTTCATGACAGTAGGAGTGACCGCCGCACAGTGGGTGGCATTGTGGCACAGTGGTTAGCACTGTTGCCTCACAGCTCCAGGGGCACGGGTTCAATTCCAGCCCTGGGTGACTGTGTGGAGTTTGCATTTTCTCCCTGTGTCTGTGTGGGTTTCGTGCGGGTGTTCCAGTTTCCTCCCACAGTCCAAAGGTGTGCAGGTTAGGTGGATTGGATATGCTAAATTGCCTTTAGTGTCCAAAAAGGGTAGGTGGGGTTACTGGGTTACAGGGACAGGGTGGAGGTGTGGGTTTAAGTAGGGTGCTCTTTCCAAAAGCCGGTGCAGACTTGATAGGCCGAATGGCCTCGTTCTGCACTGTAAATTCTATGATTCACAGTCCTTGTGATAGCGAAGTTCCATCTTTACATTGAGAGTACCCTCCATTGTGTTGTGTGACACTTTCATCATGCTATATGGGATAGACTTCGAACATATCTCGTAACTCAAAACTGGGCATCTATGAGGCGCTGCGGGCCATCAGCAGCAGCTGAATTGTACTCACCAAAATCTGCAACCTCATGGCACGGCATATCCCCCACTCTGTCATTACCACCTAGCCAGGGTTAATCCCTTTGATGAGCTAATCCCCCTGAGAATTCTGGAAATTTGAAATACATTTTCCAATTCATCACAACCGTAAAGAACTGCATTAGTGTGAAAGTTCTGTTTCCCCACATCCTCCATTACAACTTAAATACATGGAAAAATAATTCAAATCTTATCAGAGTACAGTGAAACACATTCCTACACCAGAATCGCCTTACGGGCTGCAAATTAACTTGTTTTCCTTTTAAGCTCTTCCTCCTAACTTGTGCAAATGCAATCAGGCTACTCTATGTAGAAGCATAATATAATTCATAATTTAAAGTTTAGAATATAATACTAGAATCAATACCATACCTAGATGGTCCAACCAGAGACACAGAAGCATAGGGATCACCACTCTGTCCATTTACAAGAGGAAGTCCTTGGCATTCAATAATCCTGAGAGATGAAAAGAAGCAAACAAAAAGCATTAACAATGTTTGTAGTTATATTTCCTTCTCTAACCTTCAAATCTTTTCAGGGCCAGGTGCTATTCAGCCCTTTTCTTTAAAAATACAAAGCAGTTAATTAATTGACAATATTTGTGAGGGTTATGTCATATGCACACCACAAAAGAAATAGGAGAGAAGACAATCCTCCCTCCACCAGCCTCACTGCAGAGTTAGGAATTTATAGATTTTATTTGTTTCTTCTAGTCCACGCTCACAGTTTAAGTGCTATGACATTTGCAGTCACATTGCTCTAATCCCATCCCTCACACTAGTTTGAAGACCCAATTACTTACTCCTTTTCTCAGGGAAACTCAACTCTGCTGACCTATCTCCTGATACTTTTGGTGGAGCTAACAAAATTTTCTTTTTACTTTTGGCATGAATTCATTGCACACACATTTCATGCTTAGTTCTTGTATAGTCATATCCACTGCCTTACATTTATATCCATGTTAACATTTCATTCCTTAATTACTTACAGTAGCTGTCCAGATCACTTCTTCACCTCACTCTAGGCAGTATGGTTTGCTAGAACAACACCGTCATTATTAAGGAAGTGTAAGTCAAGAGGCTGCTGAATGGGGAGGTATGGGGATTATGTCTCTAAGCCTCGACCAAAGATGCAGAAAATTGATCAGCAAAATGCAAAAACAAGGATGCCCCTCTGCCCCTCCACCGGGCAGTAGGAAATGGTGGGAGGCACAGATAAGCGACAAGACAATCAAAGCCATTGTCAGAATCCTGAGTCTGCATGTATTACAAACCAAGTTGATGCATCAACAAAGTTCAAACCCCATAGCTGCCATTCCAGTGGCGGACATGGAAACCAACCAAAATGGGGATGACCACTCCTCTAGCTACAGTACAGGTCACCACAGCGGGCTGATTCCTCCCAGACACAGCTAACACTGATTGGGACTTAGGAGAGGAAGCCGACCTCCATCCTTGGCATGGATGGCCTCTTTTCAAGTGAAGACAAAATGAGCGAATGGACCCAGATAAGGAACATCAAAACAGTGCCTTTTGCTATCGCAAAGAGACAAATATTACAACAGAATTGATTTTTTAAAAATTAAGGTGTAAATGAAATACATTTGTGTTGAACAATTCCGGAATCCAGTTTGGAGACAAGGTCAGATTATAAGCTTGCAGTTTGACAGCGATCCAATTAGAACTTTTCAAAACATCGGAGTTTTAAAAAATGGAACTGTTAAGATTGCTTTCAAACTTGGTAAAGTAACACGTGTGAAATTGAAATCAGTTGAAAGAAAAATGAAGGATATAGGAAAGAAATTGGAGCAAAATTTGAGAAAATAGACCACGGGAAGTTTGTAAATTACGCAAAGTGACAATTGGTGGCAAGGTTTCTCTGCCCACCTCCCGGCCTTGTTGATGCTGTAGAAAAGTTAACCATTTCAGCAGACAGTCGATTTGTTTTTGAAATTACTCAGAAGTTGAGCGTCTACGATTATGCATGTCTTTAAATTAGTTGAGATCAGGTTTAATTGTGAATTTTGGGGAACTCAATGACACCAGATAGATGTGGAAATTTTAAGCATAGTCTTTGGAATAAATGTGAGAATTGTGTTATCACATTTCTACCCCCCAGTTAGAGAACAAATATTTTGTAGCTGGTAATGTGGGAAAGAATGTGTTTGAGATTTTGAATCAACAAAGAATAGGTGATGCCCATAAAATTAGGTGTCGGAATAAGCAAACAATAATGAAGGAGGGCCTTGTTTTTTTTATTTTAAGCAAGTGATTGAGAGTTTGTAGCGTTTTGTCTTTTTAAGAAGCTATAGATGCGAGAGAATGTTGACTGAGAATTAACTGTTTTAAATTTACGAGCTGTGAGAATCTGTGTTTTGTGTTTGTTTTATGTGGATATTCTTAGATTTGTGTTATCATTTGTTAAGATTCATTTGTTAAGGTTCATCTTTCTGGGGAGTAACTTGTCCATACATAGACAGCTTATTTTCCCCTTCCTGAACAATTGGGGAAGGGAGATAGCAAAACATTAGTTTATCTTAGCAAGAAGTTACAGAAACAAACTTTAGTGAGGGGGTTGTCCCACAAGTAATTGATACATTAGAGGGCCAGTTAAGGGACTATGGGATCCTGGAGTTTATTTGATTTAGTTTACTTGGGTTCACGCGAGATAGGGAACCTATGGGAAATAACAGCACGAGATAACCATTACCCCAAGAAACCAATTAGACCAATCACAGATTGACCATGTACCCCTTAAGCCAATTAAGAATTAGTCTTGCCTCATTTTGGCCAAGTACTGTGCAATATCATTGATCATGCTGTGGGATGTGGCTTGGAATTAAGTAAGTAGAGTCGCCATCGTCCCAGATGACCAAAGCCATCCTTCCCCTTTCAAAGGGAGTGCTGACTGGTGGTGATTTAACCTGAGGGATCACCACATCTCAGGTGAGGGGGCACAAAAGTTTGATTGAACATTGCAGCTGCAGCTCATGGGTGACCAATAAAAACAAGGGAGAATGGGGAAGAGTTAACACATCACTGGTCAAAACATATTCCTAGCATATCCATGTCCAGAAGATTTATCCTCAGAGTATCACCAGCTTAATTTGATGACTGTTGAAGTGCATAAATTATAGGGCCATTGTCTTCATAAATAACCTTGACAGAATTAGAGGGATTAATCATCTGCTGACCATTTTTCAGTTAGCAGGTTGTAGACTGCTCCAGAAAAGAAAAAAATTGTAGGAACAGCATCTACCTTCAAGTTTTGTGTCCTCTACCTCCATTCAAATGCACCCTGCCAATGTGCTGGTATGGAGATGGAACGCATTTCAGATGGGAAAGCCATTGTGCGAGTCTTCTCGATTATTCAACAGAAGCTTGTAGAAGCTAATCCTGCGGTTGTCGGCCGCTTGCTGGCCTGCATGCCGGCACCAATTAGTCACAGTGTAGTTCTTTGGCAAGACGGTGACCTTCCTCCCCAGATTCAAATCGACAGAAACTTCTAACATATTGCTTATTCTGATGCTTAAATGCTTATTTTATCCCTTCTGAACTTAATGACTCTCTCCATATTCATTACACATCCAGGAACTTTTAAAAAATGTCTTCCTACACCTAATGCAATGCCACGCTGCTATGAGCTGAATATATTTTCTGCCTCTTAGCCCATTTTGAATGCTTTACTAGAAGAGTTTGGTCAACTGTGCCTGGAAATAACTCGAGAAATACTTGTTAGGAAGACCTGAAAGCAGCACTGCACATTTAACTTCTAGAGCAGAACCTATGTTTAGGACTGCTACAGATATTTTAGTTCTGGTTTTGCAGTCACACTTGGAAAGACAAATGCGGTGATTACAGGTAAGGCATATTTTCAACAGTTCTGCTATATTATCTTAGCCTTGAAGCTGTGGTATAGTATCTGAGGTCTTTTGAGCGAAGTTCACCTGCGCCAGTAATTGCAACTACCTGTTGTACTAAACAAAACCATCAGCATGGTGCATTGCCTTTAATGAGGTAAGATCTATATTACAGCGGGTTTTTCAAACACCCGTGTCCTCCTCTAACAAGAGCAAACCACATCCTTTACCAACTGAAATCCATCTCTTGAACTTTATACTTTACAGAAATATAAATTTGAGCACTTTTTCAAATTTATGCAGAATTCTCAACTCACTATGCCTTCAGGCTCGATGGAAATATTATATGCTGAGACAGCTTTGCACATGCTAAAATGATAGCGAGAAATGCAACTAAAGTATGAACTTTTGTTAAGCATAACATGGGAGTGACCCAAAAAAACTCAAGCTATTCTTTTAAATGTTCAAGTTTCTTAACTGCTATCAAGGAATACACACAAAAAACTCTAAATTTTTAATATGTTGAAAATAATTAGTTTTCACCTGCAAGGAAGGCTAACACATCCATATTTTTACATAATAGTAAATAATGATCTTTATTGTCACAAGTAGGCTTACATTAACACTGCAATGAAGTTACTGTGAAAAGTCCCTAGTCGCCACACTCCAGTGCCTGTTTGGGTACAGAGGGAGAATTCAGAATGTCCCATTCACCGTGTCTTTCGGGACTTGTGGGAGGAAACCGGAGCACCCGGAGGAACCCACGCAGACACGGGGAGAATGTGCAGACTCCTCACAGACAGTGACCCAAGCCGGGAATTGAACCTGCGACACTGGTGCTGTAAAGCAACAGTGCTAACCACTGTGCTTCCTTGCCATTGACTCTTCAATACGTCATCTCATCACTTAAAAAGAAAATTTAAGCTGATTGCTTAATGAGGCTGCTTTCATGTTACGTATGATTTGATATCGATGCTTCTAGCTCCAAACTACAAGTCTCTTTCAGCCAAAAGCATCCCTAAGTAAATTTGCAGGATTGATTAATGTTGGCTGGTAACAAAAGAGCTTTTGTTCCCTAAATTACTGTACAATGTTGACAGTGCACAGATGTGGTTTGTCGCATCACTATCTTGCACTGCAAGTAAGTGCTAGAACCACACTCAAAACCATATCCAGCTCCACCCGTGTCAAGATAAAATCCTATCTGTTATCAAAGTTATCTTTTTACCCATACAAGTTGTGAAAAATGCTGTAGTGCAATTTCATTAGATAATAATTGGAGTTACACACAATGATAACAGTTCATGAAGGCAAATTAAAATCTTCAAATACAACCAAGCTCACCTCGACACAGCCAATTCTGGCTCCATATCCCAATTCTTTAACATTGATGCAATCACCTCCTTTATACGTAAATCTAGTTACCTACAATGTTTTGTCAGCTCATCTGATCGGACTGAACAAGACACAGATACAATTTGAAAAACGCAATATAAATGCATTTTCTTCCTTTCAGCTGAATTGTATTGTATTCAGTAGATTAAAAGGGAACAAACAAAGCACCAAAATCAATGTATTTTAACAACGGTAGAAAAGGCAGGTGAGAACCTGGCCAAGGGAATCTATGGTTGGGGGGGGGGTAATGGTCTGGAATGTTGCAAAGGGGATGAAATTAAAGGTATGAAAAGGACATAGCACAAGAGGTGCCATGGGAAGATTGGAATGTTAGAAATGGGAGAGGGGGGGGGGGGGGGGGTATGGCATGAGATGGGAATGGTAAGGTATGGGAGGAGTGGAGATTATGGAATTGGTTAAGCACACTAATTTGACCATAAATATGCATCATCTGGTTCACTAACGTTCTTTTGGGAAAGAAATCCACCATCCTTACTGGTCTGGCCTACATGTGACTCCAGAACCACAGTAAAATAGAATAGAATTACAGTGTAGGAGGAGGCCATTTGGTCCATCGCGTCTGCACCGACACTCAAAAAGCACCCGACCAAAGCCCACGCCCCCATCCCATCCCATCCCCGTAGCCCAACCTAACCTTTTGGGCACTTGGGGGCAATTTAGCATGGCCAATCCACCTAACCTGCACATCTTTGGTCTGTGGGAGGAAACCCACGCAGACACTGGGAGAATGTGCAAACTCTACACAGACAGTCACCCAAGGCCGGAATCGAACCGGGTTCCTGGTGCTGTGATGCAGCAGTGTTAACTATCGTGCCACCGTGGATCATATGGCTGGCGCTTAACTGTCCTTAAATGACCTACAAGGCAATGCAATGGGCAACATCAACATCATGAAAAGAATAAAAATATTTTCTTTCACAATCAAAATCAACTATTTTTCCAAAATGACGAGGAAATTTGGTATTTACAAAATCGCCATTAACAGCCACTTACAAAGATATGAAATTAACCTGGCTATCTTTCTCCACCAAGCACAGTTGTTTAGGTTGTCAGTTCCACTCAACCATTTCCATCCATTGACTGCCTTTACATTAAACCCATAGCCCACTGTCAAAACAATTTATTTCTCCTTCCGAGCATTTCAGCATGGACAGCACTAGGTGGCAGTCTACTGCAACCATTCACTCTGGGACTGATGTAGTTATTATTACCCTTGCTTGATTAGACCAAGCTTTGGATTGAGAACCATGTTCCATTATTTGCAGAGAAAATCCTGGCCCCAGGAACATAGGAGCAGAAGTAGGCCATTCAGCCCCTCAAACTTGTCCCACCATTCAATGGAAACATGGCTGATCTGTGTCCTAACTCCATATACCTGCCTTTGGCCCTTAAATCCTTTGTTTAACAAAAATGTATCTACCTCAGATTGAAAATTAACAACTGATCTAGCATCAATTACAGTTTTTGGAACAGAGTTCTAAACCTCTACCACCCTTTTTGTGTACAAGTGCTCCCTGCATCTCTCTTAAATGGTCTGGCCCTGATTTTTAGACTATGCTCCTTGGTTCTAGAACCTCCAACCAACGGAAACAGCTTATCTTTATCTACCCTGTCTTTTCCGGTTAACATCTTGATGTTTTCGATCAGATCACCACTTCTAAATTCTGGAGAAAACAGGCTAAATGTGTATAATCTCTCCTCATAACTTAACCCCTAAAGAGTACCCTGATCTATCCTTTTTTAGCCCAAAATGGATAACCTCTCACTTGCTTACATTGACATCCATCTGCCACAGTTTTGCCCATTCACAATGTATCAATATCCCTTTGCAATTTTAAGCTGTCATCTACACTGTCTACAATGCCACCCAACTTTGTCTCACCAACAAATAGCCTTTTAGCCACATGGAATAGTTTTAGGAGAAAACAATTCCTTTTTGGGATGTAACATGGTTGGCTAGTCCAGCATTTATTGCCCATCCTTAACTTCTCCCAAGAAGGTGGTGGTGAGCCACCTCTTGGACTGCTGTAGTCAGTGTGATGTAGGTACACCCACAGTGCTGAGGGTGTTCAGGGGTTTGACCCAGCAACAGTGAAGGAACGGCAATATAGCTCAAAATCAGGATGGTGTGTGGCTTGGAGAGGAACTTGCAGATGGCAATGTTCTCATGCATCTGCCGACCATGTCCTTCTAGATTGTAGAAGTCACAGGTTTAGAAGGTGCTGTCAAGGGAGCCTTGGTGATGGTGGCATGTCAATTAAGCAACCGGCTGTGTTATGGATGCGGTGTGTTGGTGCTCATTCAGACGGGTTTTTAACGACAAATCGCCAATGGTTTCATGGTCACCTTTAGACTTTTTAATTCCATATTTCTATTGAATTCCTGCCAGGCCGTGAATGTTACTTGCCACTTATCAGCCCAAGCCTGAACGCTGTCCAGGAATTGCTGCATAGGGACGTACAGTGCATCAGCATCAGTCATCGCGAAAGGTGCAATCATAGCAAACATCCCCACTTCTGAGCTTATGATGAAGGGAAGGTCATTAATGAAGCAACTCATTGATTTGGCCTCTAGGTCACTAAACCAAGGAAATCCTGCAGCCATGACTCCAGTTTTGTTAGGATTCCTTGATGTCACACCTTGTTCAAAGGCTGCCTTGATGTCAAGAGAAGTCACTCTCACTTCACCTCTTGATTTTAGCTCTTTTGTCCATGTCTGGACTCGGGCTGTAATGAGCTATGGGGCCCTGACAGAACCCAAAGTGTGTAAGTGGGCAGGTTATGACTGAGCAAGTGGTACTTGATAGCAATGTTGACAAAACCTTCCATCAGTTGATGATCAATAGTAGACAGAAGAGATGGTAATTGGCTGGGTTGGATTTGTCCTGCTTGTGGACAGGGCACATCTGGGCAATTTTGCATTGTTGGGTAGATGCCAGTGTTGTAGGTGTATTGGAACAGCTTGGCTAGGGGAACAGCTAGTTCTGAAACACAAGCATTCAGTACAAGCATTCATAATATTGTCATGGACCATTGTGTCTTTTCACTCCCAGTCCTTTTAGCAGTTTCTTGATGTCTGTTACATGGAGTGAATCAAATTGGCTGGAGACTGATGCGAGGGGCCTCAGAGCCGAGATGGATCATCCACTTGACAATTCTGGCTGCAAGTGTTTTAACCTAGACTTTTGTCCTCGTGCTAGGTTCCCTCCATATTGAGAATGGGGATATGTGTTGAGCCTCCTCTTCCAGTTTGTTGTTTGTAACACCTTTCGTGACTGGGCATGGCAGAACTGCAGAGCTTAGATCTGACCCATTGGTTGTGGGACTGCTTGTGTTTTGTTTTCAGAGAGCATTGACCTTGGTTCTGCTATCTTACTTTTTGGGCCACTATTCACACCTTCTTCAGTCTTTAAAAAACATTTTTAAAAAAAAATTTAGTGTACCCAATTCATTTTTTCCCAATTAAGGGGCAATTTAGCGTGGCTAAATCTTTGGGTTGTGGGGGTGAAACCCACGCAAACACAGGGAAAATGTGCAAACTCCACACGGACAGTGACCCAGAGCTGGGATTGAACCTGGGACCTCGGCACGTGAGGCTGCAATGCTAACCACTGCGCCTCCGTGCTGCCCTCCTTCTTCAGTCTTTAACACTATAACATTATCATTAACTGTCCCTTCGCCTTGTGTCCATGTCATCTTTATCAAATCTCTCTTGAGCTCCCAAAAATCCCGGACCTATTTTACGCCACCCTTCCAGTGTATAACATCCATCACATTTTTACTTCCCTTCAGCTCTGAAGAATCATATGGACTCAAAACATTAACTCTGTTTTTCTGGCCACCAATGCTGCCAGACCTGCTGAGTTTGTCCAGCATTTTCAGTTTTTATTCCATATTTGCAGCATCCATATTATTTTGCTTTCGTTTTAGTGGGCAACACTATTTGGCACAGAGGACAATGAGGAAATATTGGAATAGAGTTGGAGACATCATGGAATTGGAGTTAACCCTACTCACATGGATAGGTAAATAGTTGAGGTAGGAGACAGAGTAGGATAAAAGTTGAAAATGCAGGAAATAATCAGGTGAGGTAGCACCTCTGGAGACAGAATAGAGTTAATGTTTCAGGCCAATGCTTTTTCATCAGAAATGAAATGTTAGATGCAATTGGTTTTGTTTACTTGCATGTTTTGTCTTTTCTCTTATTTTTGTTTTCAGGCTGCAGCATACTGGCACATCTTCTGTGTATTTTCTTGCCCCACCGCCATTCCCTTTGGTCCTTTAAGATTGTTTCTGTCATTCAATCTCTCCCGTCTTCCATGCTGTCATAGACAGCCCGGTTTTCCTTTTTCCACCCACACCTTGTTCAAAATCTATTACATCCCTAACTTCGCTCAGTTCTGCTGAAAAGATGATCAACCTGAAATGACATCTCAGTTTCTCTCTCCACAGATGCTGCCTGCCCTGCTCAGTATGCCAACATTTGCAGTATCCTGCTTTTCAGAGTCGGTGTAATTGATACAGTAGGTGCTCCAACTGAGAGGATGTGATTATTTATGTATCCCAGGGATCTGTACTGCAGTCTCAGCATTTTACTAAATTTATCAATGATTCAGATAAAATGAGACAGCAGTATATCCAAAAGGACACTAATTAAGGTGCCATAGTAAGTAATGTACGCGAGAGCAGAAAGTTGCAACGTGATCTTGATAAATTGAACAAAACTGTGGCAGGTGCTGTTCTATGGGAATGTGCAAGGTCATCTACTTAGGAGGTAAAAAGATAGATCATTTTGTAAGTTATGACAAGCTAGAAGCAGAAGGATTTCGGGCATTGCACAGAAATCACTAAAAGCTAGTAGACAGGTACAAAATGTAATCAAACAAGCTAATAAAATATTAGCCTAAATCTCAAGGATACTGGAAGTCATCTTAAAAAGCTCTGGAGTAATTTGTTAGTTTATGGACACTACGCCTCTGGAAAGATATGCTAGCCTTGAAGAGGGTGCAATGATACCACAACTAAAAGGGTCAAGTTATGAGGACTACACTAATGTGCAGTATTAAAGGTTAGGGGGTGAGCTAATTGAGCTGTTTAAGATCATTAAATGATTTGGAATAGAATTTACAAATGCGAAACGAGGCCATTCGGTCCATCGAGTCTGCTCTGGCCTTTGGAAAGAGCACCCTAATTAACTCCATGCCTCCACACTATCCCCGTAACCCCACCTGATCTTTTGGACACGAAGGGGCAATTTATTATGGCTAATCCACCTAACCTGCACATCTTTGGACTGTGGGAGGTAACCCACGCAGACACGGGTAGAAAGTGCAAATTCCACAGTCACCCGAGGCCGGAATTGAACCTGGGACCCTGGAGATGAGAGGCAGTAGTGCTAACCACAGTGTCATCAATTTACCCCTAATTTGATTGGTTAGACAGTGAGAACTAGTTTCATCTAGTGGGGAATCCAGAACCAGAAGCTTAAAATTGAAGCAAATCCATTCAGGGGTAATGTCAGGAAGCACACACACATCAGTGGAATCTGGTTTACTCGCCTTCAAAAAAAGCCAAGATTTGGGGAATTGAACATTTAGAATGGAAACAGGCAGATTTTGGTTAGGAAAAGCTATTAAAAGAAATGGGAACCAAAGTGGATAAATTAATTGATGCAATGACAACAGGCTCCATGGGTTGGGAATTACTTACTCAAAATTCCTATACAGCACTTAGTCACATTAATCTAATTGAAAATCCAGAGTAACCCATTTTCTATTTCAATAAACCCACTCAACAAAAATAAAAAAATTCTTTACAACCAGCAAGAACTTTCATTTGCTGATAATTATTTCAGTAGTCCCTTTGACACTCATGGCACAAATTAATGTTATCACTTGCCTGGACACAGTTTCTATAGTGTAGTGGTTATCACATTTTGCCTGGATGAGTGTAGCTCCAACAATACTCGAGAAGTGGGACACCATCTGGACAAAGCAGCCAGCTTGATTGGTGCCCCATTCCATCACAATAAACAAGCACTCCCTCCGCCATCGATGCACAGTGGCAGCAATGTATACCATCTACAACATGCTCTGCAGCAACTCACCAAGACTCCTTCAACAGCACTTTCCAAACCCGCAACCTCTATCACCTAGAAGGGCAATGGCAGCATATGCATGGGACCATCAACTTCAGGTTCCCCTCCAAGCCACACACACTCCTGGCTTGTATCGCTGCTCCTTCATTGTCGCTGGGTCAAAAATCATAGAGCCCCCTTTTCGAACAACACTGTGGGTGTACCTATATCACATGGGCTGCAGCAGTTCAAAGCAGCCCACCAACACCTTCTCAAGGGCAATCAGAGATGGGCCACAAACGCTGGTCTAGTCAGCAACATCTACATCCCATGATGGACGATAAAAAAATCTATTGGATAAAATAATCAATGCCATGTCTTAGAAGTTGGATATTTCAGGTGCAACGGAAAAAATATGGCACCAATAGAATTGTACTGGTAAGAAAAAATGATTGCCGCATAATTGAAACAGAATTATCTTTGCTACATAAAAAACAAACACGATGGGAAATGAACAAGCGTGGAACAGAGCAATTTTTTTAGACCACTATTTCCATTCTGGTGTCTTTTGGCAAGGTTGATAATTTATTAGGCCTTTTTAACTGATAGAACATAACAGCGCAGTACAGGCCCTTCGGCCCTCGACGTTGCGCCGACCTGTGAAACCACTCTAAAGCCCATCTACACTATTCCCTTATTGTCCATATGTCTATCCAATGACCATTTGAATGTCCTTAGTGTTGGCGAGTCCACTATTGTTGCAGACAGAGCATTCCACGCCCTTACTACTCTGAGTAAAGAACCTACCTCTGACATCTGTCTTATATCTATCTCCCCTCAATTTAAAGGTATGTCCCCTTGTGCTAGACATCACCATCCGAGGAAAAAGGCTCTCACTGTCCACCCTACCAATCCTCTGATCATCTTGTATGCTTCAATCAAGTCACCTCTTAACCTTCTTCTTTCTAACGAAAACAGCCTCAAGTCCCTCAGCCTTTCCTCACAAGATCTTCCCTCCATATCAGGCAACATTCTGGTAAATCTCCTCTGCACCCTTTCCAATGCTTCCACATCCTTCCTATAAAGCGGCGACCAGAACTGCACGCAATACTCCAAATGCGGCCGCACCAGAGTTTTGTATAGCTGCAACATGACCTCATGGCTCCGAAACTCAATCCCTCTACCAATAAAAGCTAACACACCGTACGCCTTCTTAACAACCCTCTCAACCTGGGTGGCAACTTTCAGGGATCTATGTACATGGACACCAAGATCTCTCTGCTCATCCACACTGCCAAGAATCTTATCATTAGCCCAGTACTCTGTCTTCCTGTTATTCCTTCCAAAATGAATCACCTCACACTTTTCTGCATTAAACTCCATTTGCCACCTCTCAGCCCAGCGCTGTAGCTTATCTATGTCCCTATGCAACTTGTAACATCCTTCCGCACTGTCCACAACTCCACCGACTTTAGTGCCATCTGCAAATTTACTCACCCATCCTTCTACGCCCTCCTCCAGGTCATTTATAAAAATGACAAACAGCAGTGGCCCCAAAACAGATCCTTGTGGTACACCACTAGTAACTGGACTCCAGTCTGAACATTTCCCATCAACCACCACCCTTTGTCTTCTTCCAGCTAGCCAATTTCTGATCCAAACTGCTAAATCATCCTGAATCCCATGCCTCTGTATTTTCTGCAGTAGCCTACCGTGGGGAACCTTATCAAACGCTTTACTGAAATCCATATACACCACATCAACTGCTTTACCCTCATCCACCTGTTTGGTCACCTTCTCAAAGAACTCTATAAGGTTTGTGAGGCACGACCTACCCTTCACAAAACCGTGTTGACTATCTCTAATCAAATTATTCCTTTCCAGATGATTATACATCCTATCTCTTATAAACCTTTCCAAGATTTTTCCCACAACAGAAGTAAGGCTCACTGGTCTATAGTTACCGGGGTTATCTCTACTCCCCTTCTTGAACAAGGGGACAACATTTGCTATCCTCCAGTCTTCTGGCACTATTCCTGTAGACAAAGATGACTTAAAGATCAAAGCCAAAGGCTCAGCAATCTCCTCCCTAGCTTCCCAGAGAATCCTAGGATAAATCCCATCCAGCCCAGGTGACTTATCTATTTTCACACTTTCCAGAATTGCTAACACCTCCTCCTTATGAACCTCAAGCCCTTCTAGTCTAGTAGCCTGAATCTCAGTATTCTCCTCGACAACATTGTCTTTTTCCTGTGTGAATACTGACGAAAAATATTCATTTAGCACCTCTCGTATCTCCTCGGACTCCAAGCACAACTTCCCATTACTGTCCTTGACTGGCCCTACTCTTACCCTAGTCATTCTTTTATTCCTGACATATCTATAGAAAGATTTAGGGTTATCCTTGATCCTACCTGCCAAAGACTTTTCATGTCCCCTCCTGGCTCTTCTTAGCTCTCTCTTTAGGTCCTTCCTAGCTAACTTGTAACTCTCGAGCGCCCTAACTGAACCTTCATGTCTCATCTTTACATAAGTCTCCTTCTTCCTCTTGACAAGTGTTTCGACTGTTTTAGTAAACCACGGTTCCCTCACTCGACCACTTCCTCCCTGCCTGACAGGTACATACTTATCAAGGACACGCAGCAGCTGTTCCTTGAACAAGCTCCACATTTCCATTGTGCCCATCCCCTTCAGTTTTCCTCTCCATCCGATGTATCCTAAGTCTTGTCTCATCGCATCATAATTGCCTTTCCCCCAGATATAACTCTTGCCCTGCGGTATATACCTATCCCTTTCCATCACTAAAGTAAACGTAATCGAATTGTGGTCACTGTCACCAAAGTGCTCACCTACCTCCAAATCTAACACCTGATGTCAAGAAATGAGCAAGTGGGGACTTCCAGTGGTGTAATGTAGGAGGAAGGCACGCACGAGGTGGCTCCAGATGGAGGACTGCTCTTTTTGCCCTTTTTCTTAGTCCCACAGATTGTTTGCTCAGAAACCCACAGTTGTTGTAATAAAGGTCTTGCATGACCAAAGTGCCCAAAAAAAATAAGACAAAAGGCTGGAACAGAAATTTGTTGATGGAGTCAGAGGCCTCTCGAGCTCATTGGCAAGCAAAATGGTGGAGTCAATTACTGGTGCATCGTTCACTCCACCAATGGACCGAAATGTGTTCTAGTACCGTGGCAAAATAATTCAAAAAGCACTACGAATTGTGTCAGAAGACCTCAAGAAATCAATTGAAGTGGCCTTGGTCACCAGTCGAGTTGCTCTGGGGAAAACGAAATCGGACAGTTGAAGCCCAAGGAACCACGATCAAAGGCATGGAGGTGGCCTTGAAGAGCTACAGCGATCAGATTGCTTTGCTGGAATCGGAACAGTCTTCGGTAATCAAAAAAATAGATTGTGGAGAGTTAAGAGGAATTACCTAAAAAATAGGGCCAGTAGGCAAAATATTCAGATTGTGGGGTTGCCAGAGATGATGGACGACCAAACGCCCAAGGAGTACTTCTCAGGCATATTCAGTAAGATGGTGGGTGAGCGTGTCGAGTCATAGAATCATACAGCACAGAAAAAGACCCTTCAGCCCATTGTGCCTGCGCTGGTCAAAAACAAGAAACTTTCCTGCACTTGGCCCATAGGCATGTGTGCCCTGGGATCACAAGTGCACATCTAAATACTTCTTAAATGTTATGAGGGTCTCTGCCTCCACCACCCTGTCAGGCAACGGATGCCAAACTTCCACCACCCTCTGGGTAAAAGAAATTTCCCTCACATCCTCTCTAAACTTCCTGCCCCTCACCTTAAATCTATGGCCCCTGGTCATTGACTCCTCCACCAAGGGGAAAAGTTTGTTCCTGTCTACTCTATCAATGTCCTGCCCCCCCCCCCCCCCCCCCCCCCCACCCACCCAGTCTCCTCTGCAGCAAGGAAAACAATCCAAGACTATCCAATCTATCTTCATAACTAAAACCTTCGCCACCTGTCTCCCATGTGGGACCTTCTCAAAAACCTTGCTGAACTCCAAGTAGACTACTTCAAATACATTTCCCTCCCACACACCTGGTCACCTCTTCGGAAAATTCAATCAATTTGGTCAGACATTACCTCCCCTAACAAAACCATGCTGACTGTTCTTGATTAATCCCCGTCTCTCCAAATGCAATTTAATTCTGTCTCCCAAATTGCTTCTATTAGCTTTCCCACCACTTAGGTTAGACCGACTGGCCTGTAGTTTCGTTGTTTAATCCCTTTCTCCCGGTTTGAATAATGGTACCACATTGGCTATCCTCTGGCACCTCTTCTGTGGCCAGAGAGGAATTGAAAATTCACGTACCCGCCTGAATTGGATCGAATCCATCGTACATTTCAGCCGAGGCTTTGTCCTGAAGATACACCATGTGCGGGGATAGTGAGATTGTTTAGATTTGGGGTCCATGTGCCGTTCAGTTTGTTATAATATGCAGGGCTATGGGGCACTGTCCGTGTGGAGTTTGCACATTCTACCTTTGTTTGCGGGGGTTTCGCCCCCACAACCCAAAGATGTGCAGGGTATATGGATTGGCCACGCTAAATTGCCCCTTTAAAAAATTAATCGCCTGATACCTCTCCTTACTATACCCTTCCCCCAGCCGACAACCTCAGTGCGATGGCCAGTGGCTCAATTGCCAGACCAAAGAGTAGCAGGGAAAGTGGGCATCCCTTGTACCTCTGTACAGCAGATATCCTGGGGTTAGTGCGTTGGTGCATTTGTTCGCAGTGGGGGCCCTATACAACAAGTCTAATCCATGAGATAAACCTGGGTCCAAAGCCAAACCGCCCTAGTATCTCAAAAATATTCCCATTCCACTCGGGTCGAACGCCTTCTGTGTCCATGGAGATTACCTCCAGCTCAGCCCCCGAGGGCGACATCACCACATTCAGGAGTCTCCTTATGTTGGCTGACAATTGTCGGCCCTGAACAAACCCCATTTGATCCTCAGAAATAACCACAGCAGGCACCCCTCCAAACGAGTTGTCAGCACCATCGCTAACAGCTTTGCGTCGGCATTCAACAAAGATATGGGCCAAAATGATTCACACTTCCTCGGGATCCTTATCCTTCTTCAGGATTAAGAAAATGGAAGCCTGTGCCAGTGTGGCCGGCAGTAGCCCCGGAACAGTGAATCGTCAAACACGTCCAGCAGTTCCATCGCAAATATTTTGTCAAATTCCATTGGGAATCCGCCTGGGTCTGGTGCCTTCCCCGACTACATAGAACAAACACACTTCATAATTCCCTCCAGCCCAAGCGGAGCCTCCAGCCCATGCACTCTTTCCCTCGCCACCACCGGGAAGTCCAATCCACCCAAGAACTGTGCCACAGTCAAGCCTTCCTCCAGAGAGAGGCTCTGACCTGTACAACCCCCAGTAAAATATCCCGTTAACCCCTTCTGCATCAGAGACCACTCCTCCCCCCACGTCCTTAACCTGAACTCTCCCCCAAGAGGCTTCTTGCCGTCTCAGCTGGTGAGCCAACAACCGGTGGCCTTCTCCCCATGCATGACGAATTTGGCAATAATCACCCTTTTCTGATTTGGACTCAACATTTAAATCTTGGGAGGGGAAGGATCTGAAGCTTGAAGGGGAGGTTTGCTAGTTTTAAAGGAGTTAGCTGTGAAATTCCAGCTGCCCAGATCCAGCCTTTTCTGGTATTCCCAAGTTCATGATTTTTCACACAAGACTTTTCCTTTTCCTTTGGCGCTGCCCTCTTCCTTGACAAGAATGATGCCGTCTCGCGATAGACCTGGGTGGGGGGGGGGGGGGGGGGGGGGTATCTATTTTGGACATATATGGTCATATCCTTTCAACGGATCCTGCTCTGTTGAGAGATGTGAGGGCAGATGGGGAGGGTGAATTGGTTCCATTCTTAATGGGGAGGTTTGGAGTGAGGCCCTTCATAGGGTCAACTCCACATCTTCATGTGCTCGGCCAGAGTCTGATTCAGTTCAAGGTTTTGCATAGAATGCACTTAACCAGGGCTAGGGTGTGTGGGTTCTTCCCTGGGTTTGAGTACAAGTGTGAGCATTGTTCTCGTGGTCCGGCTAACCATACACATGTTCTGGTCCTGTCCCAAATTGATAGGCTTCTTTCTTTAACACCATGTCGGAAGTATTCCGTGTAGATTTGGATCGGTGTCCGCTGGTGGCCATATTTGGGGTGCCAAATTCGCCGGTAATACAGTTTGGGGTGAAGGCGGATGTCCTTGCCTTTGCCTCGTTGATAGGCCAGAGGCGAATTTTGGTTGGTGGACGTCTCCACCAACCAAATGTTGTGCCTTGTGCCTCTGCTTGGCTGGGTGACCTAATGTCATGTCTGCATTTGGAGACAATCCAGTTCATCAGGGGCTCAGTGGAGAGGTTCTACCAATGATGGCAACCATTTATTTCCTTTTTTAAAAAAAAAATGAGTTAGTCGCCTTCAGCTGTTAGGTGGTTTAGGTTAGTTTTTGTATTTTAGTTAATTAGTGTTTTTGCCCTTGTTTTCTCATACTGTATTTTTCTGTTTGATTTTTTAATCTCTTAATAAACATATTTTTAAAAAAAGAGATGTGCAAGCAAAACCTAGTTTAATTCTTTCAATCACTCTTCCCAATTGTGGGAACTGCTTAGTCTCTACCCTACAGCTCTATATCAAAACTCAACCATATTTCCACATCCCTGGACACAGTCTGGTGCCATCTTATCAATAGTTTTAAATGCAAAAATCTCAGTTCACAACAGACACGATGCTACACGTGAGTGTTCGATGATTGGATAGAAAAATATCAACACTCGGATTATAAATTCAATAAGGGAAATATTCCCAAGCCTGGCAGAAAGGAAATAGATCATCAGGTTAGATCGGAAGGATATTACAGTACTGCATGCGTTATTGCGGTAACCAGCTCAGTTTGATTCTGTCAATGAAATGTGCAACTTAAAACCTCTGCTTCTTTCACACTGACCATGAAAAAATATTTTTGCATGCATAACATAATGGGTAAATGAGAGCAAAACACCAACGAAGCTCACTTTTGCTCCCATCAACGTTTGTTCAGACTGCATCGTGATGGGAAATGAAAACCACTGTGGTTAGAAATGCGGCACAATTTCCTGCTGTGCAGAAGCATCACGCTGCATCATATCCTTCAACAACCACAAACATTATTTGAATGAAAAAAAAAATCACATCTTTAAATAACAATTTAATAAAGGGACAAGTTGCAAGGATGAAAAGAATACATGAATTGGTTTGTCACAGCATGAACCAAATTTGCGAAGCCACAATTTATCAGCTTTTTAAATACAGCCTCATTGACATTAAAAGTAAAGTTGCCATAGTCCCAGATGACCATCAGTTGCTTTTCCCTTTGAGCGGTAAGAGCTGACTGGTGTTGGTTTAACAAGAGAATCATCAGTAGACCCATAAACATTATAACCTCTGCAAGGTACCATCATCCTCACTTATGCCAATAAGTTTGATATCATCACACTTTTCCTACAAAATAGTGCCAGTCTCTCAGTCTATCAGTAATGGTGAGTATGCAAACAGGCAACATATTGAATTATCTCTTCGTCTGTAAGCAGGCCTGCATCATTTTAGGATGGCAACTGGTAGTGCATAATGCATTGCATCTCCTGGTGATTAAAATGGCCACAGGAATAGGGTGAATGTAGCAGCAGGCTGCAAATGGATGCCCATGTTCCAGAAGGACAACAAAACAGACATTTTATTCCAGTTCCACATAAAATAATAAAGAGACGAGAAATCTTAAGAATTTTAAGAATATTTACCTTGTAAATTGTAGCCCCTATGGCATCAGATCATGCCTCAGGGATTGCTGTTAGGATACAGATTGTTTGGGCAATAAGTAGTAGGTGTAAATAAGGAATCTGGATCGGTGCAGGGTTGGTGGGCTGAAGAGTCTGTTCCTGTGCTGTAATGTTCTATGTTCACAAGAGTTACCAATTTAGATCAATAACTTGGATTCAGAAGCTTAATAAACTTTCAGATGGTACAAACAAGGGATGACAGTGAATCATAGAATTTACAGTGCAGAAGGAGGCCATTCGGCCCATCGAGTCTGCACCGGCTCTTGGAAAGAACACCCTACTTAAGCCCACACCTCCAACCTATCCCTGTAACCCAGTAATCCCCACTAACGTTTTGGACACTAAGAGCAATTTATCATGGCCAATCCACCTAACCTGCACATCTTTGGACTGTGGAAGGAAACTGGAGCACCCGGAGGAAACCCACGCAGACAAAGGGAGGACGTGCAGACTCCACACAGACAGTAACCCAAGCCGGGAATCAAACCAGGGACCTGGAGCTATGAAACAAATGTGCTAACCATTGTGCCAACGTGCTGCTCACGGAAGGGAGGTCAAATTACAAAATGATCAAGGCGACAGAAGTTTCAGGTGGCACCTTCTATTCTGAAGCACAGAGCTATCCATTTTAAATTTCACCTTGGACCTTACTGAGTAGCCATCATTCAATCATGGGGTGAATTACAACAGATTGTGAGGGACACTGGACAGAGTCACAATCATACTATTCATCGGATATGGGGACAAATGGAAGCACGCTCCTGCATTACCTCTAGTCTTCATGCAATAGTTACTACTGCACCATTGCCTTTTTGGGAGCAGGGGGCATATTCTGTGCATCCTAAACAGGGTTATGCACAAAGTTAAAGTGGTATTAAAGTACACTTAAATTAATTTTAAAAATCATACACATCACAAAATATAAGGACTGTTGATATGTTGATCAAGTGATTAATAAATAAAATCTGATGGAACCAAAATTACAAGAGTGTATGAATGCTAATGAATGAGATGGGCCTATAGCCTACAGCTTAAAAAGTAACTACACAGTGGTGAGACTACTCAATTGACATTGCTCTGAAACCAACGCCTATCTACCTTTTCAAATCACAAATATATTTACACCCAAAAATATTCATTATTAATTTGAATTTAAATATTTGCTTCCAAAATACTATTATTATATTGCCTATTTAGAGTGATACCGGGATCGTGGATCCTCAAGAATTTTAATGCTTGGTGCAAATGCAAGATAAGGCTGCCATGAACTGTAAATTTCAAATCAAAAAACTTAATTTTGATCAACTTAAGAACAAATTTACCTGTGCACAAATTCCAAATGTTGATACTATTAGCCACTAGGGCAGACCCCCTTTTTTTTTTTTTTTTAAAGAAAATATTTTATTCAAGGCATTTTCACACATACATACAAAAATTAGAAGAACAAAACGCAATAAACAACTACACCCCCGCCCCCCTCCCCGCACAATCCTTTTTTTAAAATATAAAAGTGACTGAAGCAAAGTTAAGATTGGCAAATAATTTCATTATCCTAGCTGTGTGCGTCAGCCACAAGATATTAGCCATCGCTTACAGACGATAAGAGACTTCCTGTACGCAAATGTCATCTGTCCTCAATGCTGCAAAGTTCTCACGAAATGCAGTAAAGACTTTATCAGGCAGATTTAGCAACCCAAAAAATATCTAACCACCATACAAACCAAAATGTATAATTTTTATTACTGGGGGGGGACAAGAAACAAATTAAATAACATTTGCGTGAAGAAGTAGAAGCATTACCACTGGCTTTCACACATGCACTAGTGGGGGTAAAGTACGGCAAAGTGACTATTTTTGACTGGTCGATCCTCCAACACCCTGAACAATTGTCTAGCATCGTGCACGGAGAATGGCCACTTTATCATAGAGAATGGCCGCCTGTAGGATTGTATCCCAACCATTACTTGCTCCATTCAGGAGGGGAGGCGAGGGCACAAAAATCAGCAGAAAGAACAGAGTGGCAGAACATGATTCACCAATTTTCTTATGCAGACATGTTGCTCTTCTGCAGTTCCTAATAACCCCTCCCCCCTCTATATTAATGGTTTATAAAACATTGGGCTGACTAAAGTAACACTTGCTGGAGCTGTGTAATATTGTACAATATTCAATGCACCTTTACTGTCATGGTTTAGGCAAGGTAATCAGCAAAACCTTCCTGCTTTCATAGAATGATACAATACAGAGGTAGTCCATTCAGCTCATCCTACATGTGCCAGCTCTTTGGTAGAGCTTTGCAATTAATCCCACTGCTCTGATCTTTCCTCTCTGCCGTGTGTTATTTGAAAATTATGCCCTGTATACCCAATTCCAGGATATTAATATATCAAAAAGAGCAGGGCCCCAACACCAATGTCTGGGGAACAACATTGCATTCGCCTCTCCATTCTGAAGAACAAAATGCTCACCACTACCATCGATTGTCTAACCCTTAATGAATCTACACCGTTACTGCCCCCTTAATCTCAGATTTTAATTTTACTAATATCTATGATAGGATATTAAGTCCTTATGCACAACATCAATGATACTACTACTCTCATCAGCCTTCTCCATTACTTCAAAAACTAATCAAACATTGACAAATATGCTAGCTTTCAGTATTAGCCCATACTTTTCCAAATGCCAATCAATTCTGTCTAATTATTGTATTTAGAATTTGCCCCACCAGACATTAGGCTGACTGGCCTTCAGTTGATGGCTTTATGTCACTCCCCTTCTTTAAACAAGAGTGTAACATTTGAAAGCCATCCAGTGTGGTGCAATGTTGCTTCCAACATTGATTGGGTTTGTTCGAGTGGTTTATAGCCATTCCTATAATGTATGCTGAGGAGATCATCAATTTGTCTAAGTTCGTTTGAAGAGATAAACACATGCCCCGTTTGCTATCAGCTCAGCTGCAAAGCACAAGGTGACAGAAATATCATCCACCCCAGGAATACGCCATTTACACAGTGCCTTATCTCCTCCAATGTTTCCAAATACTTCATAGGCTTGGAATTACTTTCAGGTGCAGCAAGTACTGTACGAAGTACAGTAAAAGTAGCAGCCAAAAATTCCCATCACTGAAGAGAAATTAATTGGTCATTCATGGTTGTTGGTGCAATGTGTATCCAGGACAAAGGAAAACTTGCTGCTCTTCAAAAGATCTTTAACATCAGCCTAAACTACCACAACAAGTGATAAATTTCAATGTTATATTGCAGAGTTGTGGCACCTGACGAAGAAATATTCTTGTTGTACTTCAATAGTGTAGATTATGGGCTTGAATGCTGGAATGGAACATGAACACAGTGCTATCAACTCAGTCGATGTGACACAGCAGAAAGCAGTAACCGAATCACAGAATGGTCACGGCGCATTAGAAGGTCATTCAGCCCACTGAACGTGTGCTGGCTCTTGTGTACGTTCGCTAGTCCCACACCCTGATCCTTTCCGAAAAGCCCTCCACATTTTCTCTCCTCATGCTTATCCAATTCTCTTTTGAAAGCCATGATTGAATCTGCCACAACCGCTGTCTCAAGCAGTGCATTCCAGATCGTAACCACTCATTGCATGAAAAGTAATTCCTCATATCACTTTTGGCTTTTTTGCCAATCACCTTAGACAGTTTCACTCTATCGACACGGTCTAGACTCCTCCATCAAATCTCCTCTTAAGTAAATCTTCTTTTCTCAAGGAGAATGTTTCCTCTCCAATCTATAACTGAAAATCTTCATTCCTGGAACCATTCTCAAATCTTTTCTGCACCCTTGCCCTCCCTTCCTTGCTGAAGTATGGCGGCCAGAATTGAACATAAATGATCCCATTGAGAACAAACCAATGTTTTATAAAGGTTCAACATAGTTTCCTTAATATAACCAAATAATTAAATAATACTTCATATGACTTTACATCTTGAAAAATAGAATTAGTAGGAGTTAAGCAAGAATGATCTGACACTTCAAAGAGTTAATTACCATCAGCTGTTGGGGGAGGGGAGATACGTGGGGGTGGGGGGGGTTGGTTGTAGCCTTTGTTGTGTGTTTTTCTATATATCCGATTTGTGTTAACACGACACTTGTACCATATTTGAACAATTTTCATAGTTGTGTTGTAGTTCAGATTGGGTTTGTTAAATACAAAACATTTAAAATATTATTTAAAAGATAAATAATGCTACAAATTTAGCAATGTCATTCAGTACATATGAACACCTCAATATGGATAGTTTTCTACTGTATACCATTCCATGCCACTGTACCATTGATCACATGGTTACAACAGGACTGACAAAAGTGTGAAACCCCTCCCCCTTTTCCTGCTTCTTCACATTCCTGGTAGGTCAGAAATGAAAAATTGTCAATTGGGAGTAGAATAGAGAGATGCCTGCAGCAATGGAATTGGTCCAAAGCAAGAGCTTTTAGCAGAAGAAAATAGTGCTCAAGTCGGATCAGCTTCTACATTAATGCTAATGGAACTCAAAGTTCAACATTTCCACCACCTCTTCCAATCCATCCACTGTCTCAATGCTGTCAAACTTCCCACAATTTCCTCCAGCTATAGTTGGAAGTCCAACCAATAATACCTCTGACTGAGGAAGTGAATGTAATTGGATACAGTCTCAGATTGAACCTGATTGCTTGCAATTTTGGGAACCTAATTTACCACGAGCTAAGTTTTCAACTCCATATCCTGCCAATCATTTAATCTTTGTAATATTGCCAATCTCAACCACAACTTTCAATGAACGATTTATCATCTGATTCAACCATTTTAATGATTTACTGGATACCCTCCCACCCTTCGCTCTCAGAATTAAGCTCAACGATGAACGGTCACCAAACTGAAACATTGACTGTTTTTCTCTCCACAAATGTTGCTTGACAATGATAATTTCCAATATTTTGTTTTATTTCAGATTTCCAGCATCCATAGTACTTTGCTTCCACAATAAAATCTGGAATCTTCCTAGACAATCTTAAGACATCAAGGAATGCTGGGTCTAATTTTTATTAAAAATTAATACTTATAATAATTTTTTGGAGCATCCAGTGCTGCAACAACACGCATGTACAAGGAGCTATGAAAACATTTGTTTTTCCATTACACTGGCAATAAGCTTGAGCAAAATGTCTTGGGCTTTCTTCCCACAGTGACTAACTACACTGCAAAACGACATATTTGAAAGTACAGCACTTGGGTTCATCCAAAAGTGTGTGAAACTATGAAGCTAAAGTGTAAACCCTGAATCTTACCAGAACTTCCCCCCAAAAATTTAGAGTTCCCAATTCTTTGTTTCCAATTAAGGGGCAATTCAGCATGGCCAATCCACCTACCCTGCACATCTTTGGGTCATGGGGGTGAAACCCACAGAGACACAGGGAGAATGTGCAAACTCCACACTCCACAGTGACCTGGGGCCAGGATCGAACCCAGGTCCATCGAGGCGCCACCGTGCTGCTCAATGAATCTAACCAGAAGTTAAAACACTTCAGCCATAAGTACAAACTCACAGCAAGAAAATAAGCATACTGTTAAACTCAGTAATCTGCATCAGGTCAGATGCAGAAAGGGCAACAAATCAGCATCAATTCTCTCCTTCTCATCCTGCATTTGCTTCACTCTGTTTAATTTTTCCTGCTCATAGTCTATTTAACTGTGGAAATCGCCAACATTTAAAAGTTGGAAGAAGCAGAAGAATATTAATGAGGTGATGCTATCCAATTCAAAAGTGAACATCTCTCTCAAAGGTATAGTTTCTCCTCCTCATGCAATAACAGTAGCAAAGTTATAACATTTGTGAAAAACATTGTCAGTTACAGAACAGGATATTGTGCTTGACTGTGTATCTATATTAAATAGATACGACCACTGCCCCCGTAATTCTGCTACACTGCACCCCGACCATCTAGATCTTGGTCATGAAAACAACTCATCGTTCTATCTGGGGTATGATAGCAAGACTACTTCCTTCCTAATAAATATTCAAATCTGTTCTAATTTTCAAAATCTGAAAGGAAAGTTTTGCATCAACCTAGTTTTCAGTACAGTCAAGTAGCAAAAGAGCCAGAAAGGTTTAACGCTCACCAAAGAAAAATTACATTTCGTGTTCGGGATGTACTTAAGGAACGTTGATTATTTCAAAAAGAGCATAAGCTTTCTAGGGATAAACAACTGTATTTTATCAAACTGGCAATTAGGATTATCAAATTCTGTGCAACATTATTTAAATGAAGGGCAGCACGGTGGCAAAGTGATTAGCACTGCTGCCTCTCGGCATGGTCCTCTCTGTCCGTGTGGAGTTTGCACATTTTCCCCATGTCTGCGCGGGTCTCAACCCCAACAACTCAAAAAAATATGTGCAGGGCAGGTTGATTGGGCACACTAAACTACCCAATTGGAAAAAATGGAATTGGATACTCTGAATTCATTTTTTTAAACTTACATTAAAATACTGTTGATTTGACTGCTACATTGTACTCTCCTGAACAGCACTGTTAGTCCTAAACAGAGCCTGATAGGGGCCAGCATAGTCTTGTAATTTAAATGCAGTAACTGCCCAATTGAGAATGTGCACAGCTCAACAGATGTCCATTTAATCTGTGACAGACTTGCATTTATGTAGTGTCTTTCACAACCTCAAAACAACCTAAAGTGCTTTATAGCCAAACGTCTGTTTAAATGCAGTTACTGTTGTAATGTAAGTATCCTCTATTCTTATCTGGATCATTGGGTGCACTGTAAAAGTAAACTATTTTGCCTCATGTTAAGAAAAATAATGTGATCACCAGGCACACTATAAATGCCATTTCTATTGTTTCACACTTTGGTAGTAGCCATCATGTCCTCAACATAGTGCAACCTATCCAACAGGAGAAAACGGTGTCAAAGTAGAGATCTTAAAAAAAGAAAATGAATGGAGTGTCAGCTCACAGTAAAATGGGTGCAAATGTTTAATCAAAGGTCTAACATTTCTTCAAAAGTCTGTGCCAAGAACAAAAGTCAAATCAATTAAATCAGAATTCTTCAGCAAACCTCTCTCACAACTGATTTGTTATGCTCTAGGTGTAACATAAACGGCTTCCTTGTGGTGCACTTGACAAAGGAAGGTTCAGACGTGGAGATAACTTCAACATGTTTATTAAACTATTTACACTTCTATTACGCTGGTTCGACACTACTGCTAATCCTACTATAGCTACCCAGACTGACTAACCAGTTGCTGCAATCCATGTGGTGGGTGTAATATTAAATCAACCCTGTGTCTCTACTCACTGACTGTCTCCACTGGAAAGAGGTAGATCATGTGTGTGGTGTTCTTTATACATGGGTTGGTGTAATGCCCTCCTGTGGTGGTGTCACCTGTGTGTATCATGAATGTCCATTGGTCATGTCCTATCTAACTGATCTATTGGTTGAGCGTGTGGGTGAGATGTCTCCGGTGCTCCCTCTAGTGTCTAGCTAGCCTACAAGCATTTACATTGATGCACATCGCCACATCCCCCCTTTTGTATATGTTACATATTTTCTGCACACTGTGAAAATTGAACAAAAAACAGGTAGATAGGTTAAGTCATGGGAACAGTGATTAAACAATAAGTCCAAATCATTTGTGAGAGTCCATAAACCATCAATCATCATGGTCAAATGTCTCTCTTGGTTATGAACGCCATCAACGTCCCTGTGCCACAGGAACCAAGAAGTGGTCAAATCACTTTGCTGTCTGATTTGGAGCCCCTTTCTTTTTCGATGTTTGTGATGGTGCTTTCGGATGGCATCTTGTAGCGGATAAGGTGTTGACGTTGAAGAGGTACTATCAACAGTATCATTCGAGGTCATGGATGTGCCATATGTGGAAGTTGGTTAAGACTGTACATACTGGTTCTGGCCACATGCTGTGCAGGAAGGGTGATCCTGCTGAGAACCGTTGAAGCTTGTCGAATTGGAAACACAATTGTTGCTTGCATAAATACCCAGTGATGGTGTGAAACTAGAACCTTGCATCTGATAGGAATATGCCGTCTGGCCAGGCTGGGGTGCGGAAAATCCTGGTCTGTAACTGAGGCATCCAGTCTGTAGTGCAGATTGCACTTCCGGTAGTCCTCCATCGGTCCTGATTCCATTAGTGGGCAATCCGTAGTGCTGGCCTGTTTGAGAATATGCTGCACAAGACTGCTGGCTGCTGCATGCCTGAATACTGGGTTTGTCCAGCACGAGCTGTCATTGGCTGCACTGCTGGTGTGGAAAATGTGCAGATATAGCTGTGGTGAATATTGGTGTATTCCTCTTGGCCTATAGCCGCTGTTTGTTATTACTGACCCAGTATAATTGTTAAGTGATCCATCTGTCGTTGTGGCATCTGCTGTCACCCTGAGCGTGCCATCACGGAGGGTGCGGCACTCCCTGTCTGGAGTAAAGTCCGGCTTACGTGAATCAGAGTCGGCGTTTGGTTGCTCCCCATCTGGAGTCTGGTCTGTTTTAACTGAGTCAGTGTTGGTTTGTTGATGCTCCCCGTCCAGAGTCTTAGCAGGTTCACTGGAGTCAGCCGAGATTTCTTGAAGCTGCACGTCTGGAGTCGGACATGCAGGAATGCATTAACTTGTGGAGAGGTTTGAGCGAATGTGTGTGGAAGTATCGTGGTGTCACCAGAGTCACAAGTGGTCTCACACTGAACGTCGAGTGCTGTCACTTTGCACATCTTGCATGGGAAGTGGGATGCTGTCGTCACTCGTCGCACATACCGTGGGTAGAGCCTCAGTAGCTTGTTGTTCACTTGGGTTGGGTAAATTGTCAGCGTCTTCCTCTGGTGGTGCAAACAATGTGGGTGGACTATCATTGTCTTGCTGTTGTCCTTCATTTGGGCTTGGACTGTCATTGTCGCTTTGTTCTTCACTGCAGCATGATAGACCGTCATGGTCGTCCTGCTGTGCATTGGAGCGTGGTAGACTGTCATAGTCTTCTTGCTGTTTACTTGAGCATGGCAGACTTGCATCGTCTGCCGCTAGCTGGTCAGAGGAGGTTGCTGGACCCTCATGGTCTTGTTCCTGCAAGGACTGCGCATCGGAGTTTTGCGTTTCTGTAATTGTGGAGTCTGTCCACGAGCTCACTGTGGAGGCTTGACACTGGAGTCACTTCTTGTTCATGCAAGAACTGCGGTGTGGAGTCTTGCGTGTCTTCTTTCGTAGGGTCGGGAACCCTGAGCGGTGCGTGGACCACCCTCTGTGTGGCAGCAGGCCGCTCTGTGTGGGCTTGTACCACTCTCTGTCTCTTGGTTTCAGGCCGCAGCATAATCCTGCACTCACGAGTCAGGATGTCATATCTGCTAGGCTGAATATCTTCAAATCCGAAGAATTCGTCGTCGGGGTCGTCAATGTGCAACATGTCTAGTTGCGGTTCGGATTTGGTATTGGGGAGCCTCCCAAGGTGAAAGGTTCGTCTGAGTCGCAGTCGTCTAGGACCGTAGTCGTCTAGAACCATATCATCACTGTTTGCATTGGAGCTGGCACTGGACTCGTGAGGTCCAGAGAAGATGTAAAGGTCGGTTTCGAAGTATTCAAGGTCAGAATCATCGGTTTGGGCGTAGGTAACTGCTTGTTGCAAGGTTCTTCGGAGATTAATTTCATTCCCAGGTTCAATTTGAGGCATTGTGCTGTCATTCTAGGTGAAGGAAGGTTGTTGTACGGCTTTAAAAGATTTTCTTTGATTTGGGACGTTTCCCCTTTAAATGGGTGTGGTCCGGGGCCTCTGACGTCATGACGCATGTGACATCATACATAGGAAGCGTTTGCACATGTGCAAATCGCTGTTCCTGTACCGGGGGCTGTTTTCGCGATTGCGCACGTGCAGCGTCTCGCAACTGCGCAAGTGCAATCCCTTTAGAAAGATGGCCGCCGATCAAAATTGTTCTCTGCTCCGGGATCTCGGCCTCGTGGTGAGTACTGGCGCTTCTCTTACTTTTTCTTGCTGGTTGGACTGTGTTTTCCTCAACAGTATTTGCCAAATTTGTCCAGGACTGCCTGGAAGTTGCTCCTGCTTTGCCCCTTGGAGAACTTGAATTTTTTAAAGATTTCTTCTGCTCTGGCACCGGCGATGGTGAGGAGAAGCTCTGTCTTTTCAGCATCGGCCAAATCTTCTAGTTCAGACGCTACCAGGAAGATTTCAAACATTTGCCGGAATACCCGCCAGTTTCGCGGAGATCGCCGTGGCACTGGAGCTGCTGCGGAACCCGGGTCTCAAACATCTTGCCTGGGTTTTGTTGCTGGGTGTCACTGTACGCTGAGGTATGGCTATCTGGATTGAAACAGTTCACTCTTGGTACCATGATTTGTTATGTTCTATGTGTAACATAAGCGACTTCCTTGTGGTGCACTTGACAAAGGAAGGTTCAGACGTGGAGATAACATCAACATGTTTATTAAACTATTTACACTTCTATTACTCGGGTTCGCCACTACTGCTAATCCTACTATAGCTACCCAGACTGACTAACCAGTTGCTGCAATCCATGTGGTGGGTGTAATATTGAATCAACCCTGTGTCTCTACTCACTGACTGTCTCCACTGGAAAGAGGTAGATCATGTGTGTGGTGTCCTTTATATATGGGTTGGTGTAATGCTCTCCTGTGGTCGTGTCACCTCTGTGTGTATCGTGAATGTCCATTGGTCGTATCCTATCTAACTGATCTATTGGTTGAGTGTGTCCCACAGGGCACCATGGGTTGGATTATGTGATTTCCTAGTGGCAGGTTTGACTTTGTGCCAAATAATGAAACTACTCTTTAAAGATGCCATACAGTCTGGTAGCAGACATCCACGAGTTCAAGTGGGAAAGCTTTCTAACAGGTCTGGGAAATGGATCCCCTAAACGACAAGAGTTTCTAAGCTTCCATTGTCTTTTTCTCTCAAAACCATCTTTGCAACTTCTCCATCTTACATTTCCTGCAACACTGAAAATCAGATTCTGATTTTCAATCTGTCACAGATTGGAACCCCCTGGCAAAAATACACGATGCAGCATTGGTGCAAAACTGGAGCATTGCTCAAAACATTCAAATTGTTTCAATTAATTTTACATTGATGGAATGATGGGAGACCAAAAACTACAGTGACGTTCAAAATCTACAGAGCACTGAATCAAGGGTACCAACTCTATATAATTGGATTGATATTCCATCATTTGCATTCAAAAATGTAAAGACTAGAGAAATTCAAGTGTTTTAACATTCCATTTTTTAAAGAGTTCAGAATCATTATGAAAGGTTAGTATGAATGAAAATTGCTCAGGTCTTGGAAGTAGCAAATTTAAATTTAAAATATCAAGTAGTCAGTTTCTATATATGATAGTTAACATAAATAACGATTGCTCTCTCAGATCTGTACTCACCGCACTACCAATTGCTGACAAACTGATCCTGTCTCGGTTATAAGTTCATTAAGTTTTACTTCCAGATGAACCTTTCCCTGTTTGAAAACAAGAGGTAAGAAGTTAGTTAAAATAGTGCAGCTGACAAAATAAATATTGCCTCTCCCCTTTTTACTGACTTGAAGCTTCAGGACTTTAATTTTTAATCATCTTTATTGTCACAAGTAGGCTTACATTAACACTGCAATGAAGTTACTGTGAAAAGCCCCTAGTCACCACATTCCGGCCTGTTCGGGTACATAGAGGGGGAAGTCAGAATGTCCAAACTACATAACAGCGGGACTTGTGGGAGGAAACCAGAGCACCCGGAGGAAACCCACGCAGACACAGGGAGAACGTACAGACTCCGCACAATGACCCAAGCCAGGAATTGTACCTGGGACCCTGGCGCTGTGAAGGAACAGTGCTAACCACTGTGCCACCCTCAACGATTCCATTCTTGTGTGAGAGAGTAGAAAAAGGATCAATGCTATCTGAACATAAGAGATTCTTCGTTCGAGCTTTGAATCTTGCCACCATTTACCCAGAAAACGCAAAGTTAAAGGTGTGTTTCAGACGATAGGGAAGAGGAAATCCACTTACGGTCTGATACCACTGAAGCATTGTAGATATGTGCAGGTTTGAATCCATAATTAGCTAATTACTTCTTTGGCTGATGAAGAATGTGTGTGCACACATTAGTTCTCATGTATTAGGAAAACAAAGGTAGTTTTAAGGATTCATATTTGTATTGGTAAACATTAGAAATAAGATATAGTTTTAAGTGAGTTTAATGTTTCTGTGCTTGGAAAGGTAAAAACCTACAGTTAGATTCATGCTGGACAAAGGTGCTTTTACGTGTGGGTAATTATTTCAATTCCAACGTGATTATATTGTGCTTAGAGGGGGCTATGGTGTGAAAATAATCAACCAGCAGTGGCTGCTTTGCAACTGGGGCCTTGTAATGTAGAGAAGCTTTTAAGTTTTAGTTTAGTTAATTTGATTGCAGTTGGAGATAGGTAGTGAGAAACAATGCAGCTCTCTCAGCCTTGCTAGAGGCAGTTGGTTTTAGAAGGCTAAAGAGGGAACATCTCTCTCAACCTTCCTAGAAGAAAAGCGATACTATGGAATAATGGTTAACAAAACAGATGTCGGAAACCCAAGTCCAATCAGTCAAGGAAACCAAAGAGAAGTTTCCCAGAAGTCAAGAGTTAACAGAACAGAGAAAACTGGGAACCAGAACAGATTACTGTTCAGTGAAGTCAAGGGTTGACAAGGCATAGATACTCCAAGGCCCCGACCGTAGAGCCCCTGGCAGAGAGGAAAAATTTACAACTGGACTTTAACCTGCTATCCACCAGGAAAGCAGTGCACCAACTCCGTCGGACATGGGGGATCTTCTACGAACAGGGAGACAAAAAGCCAGCCGCCTGCTGGCTCACCAGTTGAGAAAGCAGGAAGCCACGAGAGAGGTAGCGCAGGTGAAGGATAGCAACGGCACACTGGTAGCCGAACCATAAGTGGCTAATGAAGCATTTGAGGTCTTCTACCATGGGGTTGCACACATCCAAGCTCCCCGATATGGCTCGGAGATTAAACAGTTCCTCGATGGACTGGACATGCCAGTCGTTGGAGACGATAGGGTGTGTGTGGGGGGGGGGGGGGGGTGCTGGAAGCACCACTAGAATTGGGAGGTCATGGAGAGCATCAGCTACCTGTGCAGGTGAGGAAAGCGGCAGGACCCGACGGATTCCTGGTGGACTTCCACAAAAGATTCACAGCTGCACTGGCCACGCATTTGCGGGAAATGTTCGCAGACTCGGTAGTGAGGGGCCTCTTGCCTCCGACGCTAACACAAGCCACTATATCGCGATATCCAAGAAAGACAAAGACCCAACCGAATGCAGATTCTACAGATCCATTTCGCTGCTCAATGTGGATGCGCAAACACTTGACAAAAGTCCTGGCTATGCAACTGGAGAACTGCATGGTGGTCGCAGAAGACCAACTGGATTTTGTTATAGGTAGACAGCTAACAGCGAACATCAGGCATGATAATGACCCCATCTGGGGAGAGAACCCCAGAGGTGATCATCTCCCTGGACGCATAAACGGTCTTTGAAAGAGTGGAAGTACCTCAGATGTCCTAGAGTGGTTTGGGCTAGGGACAGGGCTCACCTCATGGGCGCGGCTCCTGTACAACGCCCACATGGCGAGTGTACAGGCCAGCACCACCAGCTCTGAATAATTCCAGTTGCACAGGGTCACAAGGCAGAGATGCCTGCTGTCCCCATTCCTATTCACATTGGCAACCAAGCCGATGATCACCCTCAGGGCAGTGAAAAACTGGAAGGGAAGAGGAACAGAGAGCACAGAGTCTCACTCTATGCAGAGGACCTACTCCTCTACATCTCGAACCTGCAAAGCTGCATGGAAGGGATCATGAAGCTCCTGAGAGAGTTTGGAGCCTTCTCGGCTAGAAGCTAATCGGAGCAAGAGTGAAGTCTTCCCTGTGAACCCAAAAGGGGACGGGACAACCATACAAACAAGCCCAATGCAAATTCCGCTATCTGGGGATCCAGATTGCCCACGACTGGACATGGATCCGCAAGTGGAACCCAAAGATCTCCAAAAAGGTCCTACAAAGAAAAAGAAACAAGGGGTACCTGGCCCTCCCAAACCTACACTACCACCACTGGGCAGCCACAACAGAAAGAGTGAGGGGATGGGTGAAAGAATTGGTAATGGAATGGGTGAGGATGGAGGTGAGCTCCTGTGACGACCCTCTTGAGCCCTCGCCATGGCAGCACTCCCATCCCCGCCAGCTAAACACTCAACAAGCCCAGTGGTGGTGGCCTGGAATCAAATGAGACAGCATTTTGGCCTAACTGAAATGTCCCATCTGCAGCAACCACAGGTTTGCGCCAGCCATGTTACCGGAAAGGAGGGAGGGAGGGGTGTTGAACAGCCCCAGGACAAAATGGGGGCCTACAAACAGGGTACAAATAAATACGGTGAAAAAGACCAAGACCCCCAAAGGAACACCTATAACAAGGGGAGAGGGCGAGGCCTATCGACAGGTGGGGTGGAGAAGATATATATTAATATATAAATGTAAATACATGACAAGGGCTGCACAGTGGTTAGCATTGCAGCAGGTTCGATCCCGGCTCTGGGTCACTGTCCATGTGGAATTTGCACATTCTACCCATGTTTGCGTGGGTTTCGCCCCCACAGCCCAAAAGGTGTGTCGGGTAGGTGGATTGATCACGCTAAATTACCCCTTAATTGGAAAAAATGAATTGGGTACTCAAAATTTTTTTTTTAAGTAAATAAATAGCTGGCTTGCAATGCAGAACAAGGCAGCAGCGTGGGTTCAATTCCCGTACCAGCCTCCCCGAACAGACGCCGGAATATGGCGACTAGGGGCTTTTCACAGTAACTTCATTGAAGCCTACTTGTGACAATAAGCGATTATTATTACATGACAATCACCTTTTGTAAACTATGTATTCCAATAAAAAATATTTCAAAATAACAAAAAAGGAAAAGGAGAGGGTCAGGGGTGGTTAGGGTTTTGGCGGTTATTTCCAATGTTTGGCTTTTGTAAATTGTATCTGGCCTACACAGATTTGTTTATTTTGTATTGTATAAAATGAAAAACTTTAATAAAAACATTTTCAAAAAACAAAAATTGAAAAGGCACTGTACACAGAGACCAATCGGTGGCTGGGCCTTCGAGTTTGTGTAAAAGCTTTTAAGATTAAGGAAATCTGAAGGGAGAGATGAAAAACAGAGAAGCAAAACCTTGATGGAAGCAGCGGAGGGAAAGCATAATTTAAAAGATTTGAAAATGTGACTTTTGGTAATAGAATTTGAAATCACTCATAGTATCATGGAGTATCATAGAATTTACAGTGCAGAAGGAGGCCATTCGGCCCATTGAGTCTGCACCGGCCCTTACCAAGAGCACCCTATTGAAGCCCATGTATCTACCCTATCCCCGTAACCCCCACTTAACATTTTTTGGACACAAAGGGCAATTTAGCACGGCCAATCCACCTAACCTGCACATGTTTGGACTGTGGGAAGAAACCGGAGCACCCAGATGAAACCCACGCAGACACGGGGAGAACGTGCAAACTCCAGACAGTGGCCCTGCCGGGAATGGAACCTGGGACCCTGGAGCTGTGAAACAACTGTGCTAACCACTATGCGGCAGTGCTGCCCACTCATTTGAAAGCCGGAGTTCAGTGAGACTAGGTGGTTCACAGTTTAAAAATGATCTGGGGGAATGAGGGGGGAAATCCACATTCACTTGGGCTCAGAAAGGATGTTTTATCACAGTCATATTGTGCACTTAAAAGGGACTTTGCGTGTTAGCTTGACCACTGTAGCTTAAGATATATTTTGTAATGTGTTAATCTTAAAATTTGTGGTAATTGTTAAGCTAAGGGGGAGGAAAGGAGTATTGTATCATAAATCCAATTTTTTCATATTTAATAAATGTTTTTCTTGTTGTTAAAACTATTTAGCAGTTCCGTGACTCTGTTCCTCCATGTTTTATTATAAAAAGTAAAAGTTACAATCTTTTGAGCCACGATTCATTTTGTGGTCTTCCCGTCCAGTTATATCAACTGGGATCGTACCGCTTGACTACACAAGAACAAAGAAAAGTACAGCACAGGAACAGGCCCTTCGGCCCTCCAAGCCTGCGCCGACCATGCTGCCCAGCTAAACTAAAATCTTCTACACTTCCTGGGTCCATATCCCTCTATTCCCATCCTATTCATATATTTGTCAAGATTCCCCTTAAATGTCACTATCGTCCCTGCTTCCACCACCGCCTCCGGCAGCGAGTTCCAGGCACCCACTACCCTCTGTAAAAAAAAAAAACTGCGTCGTACATCTCCTCTAAATCTTGCACCTTAAACCTATGCCCCCTAGTAATTGACCCCTCTACCCTGGGAAAAAGCCTCTGATTATCCACTCCGTCTATGCCCCTCATACTTTTGTAGACCTCTATCAGGTCACCCCTCAACCTCCATCGTTCCAGTGAGAACAAACCGAATTTATTCAACCGTTCCTCATAGCTAATGCCCTCCATACCAGGCAACATTCTGGTAAATCTCCTCTGCACCCTCTCTGAAGCCTCCACATCCTTCTGGCAGTGTGGCGACCAGAATTGAACACTATACTCCAAGTGTGGCCTAACTAAGGTTCTATACAGCTGCAACATGACTTGCCAATTTTTATACTCAATGCCCCAGCCAATGAAGGCAAGCATGCCGTATGCCTTCTTGACTACCTTCTCCACCTGTGTTGCTCCTTTCAGTGACCTGTGGACCTGTGCACCTAGATCTCGCTGACTTTCAATACTCTTGAGGGTTCTACCATTCACTGTATATTCCCTACCTGCATTAGACCTTCCAAAATGCATTACCTCACATTTGTCCGGATTAAACTCCATCTGCCATCTCTCCGCCCAAGTCTCCAAACAATCTAAATCCTGCTGTCTCCTCTGACAGTCCTCATCGCTATCCGCAATTCCACCAACCTTTGTGTCGTCTGCAAACTTACGAATCAGACAAGTTGCATTTTCCTCCAAATCATTTATATATACTACAAACAGCAAAGGTCTCAGCACTGATCCCTGCGGAACACCACTAGTCACAGCCCTCCAATTAGAAAAGCACCCTTCCATTGCTACTCACTGCCTTCTATGACCTAGCCAGTTCTGTATCCATCTTGCCAGCTCACCCCTGATCCCGTGTGACTTCACCTTTTGCACCAGTCGACCATGAGGGACCTTGTCAAAGGCCTTACTGAAGTCCATATGGGCAACATCCACTGCCCTACCTGCATCAATCATCTTAGTGACCTCTTCGAAAAACTCTATCAAATTAGTGAGACACGACCTCCCCTTCACAAAATCATGCTGCCTCTCGCTAATAGGTCCATTTGCTTCCAAATGGGAGTAGATCCTGTCTCAAAGAATTCTCTCCAGTAATTTCCCTACCACTGACGTAAGGCTCACCGACCTGTAGTTCCCTGGATTATCCTTGCTACCCTTCTTAAACAAAGGAACAACATTGGCTATTCTCCAGTCCTCCGGGACATCACCTGAAGACAGTGAGGATCCAAAGATTTCTGTCAAGGCCTCAGCAATTTCCTCTCTAGCATCCTTCAGTATTCTGGGGTAGAGCCCATCAGGCCCTAGGGACTTCTCTACCTTAATATTTTTCAAGACGCCCAACACCTCGTCTTTTTGGATCTCAATGTGACCCAGGCTATCTACACACCCTTTTCCAGACTCAACGTCCACCAATTCCTTTTCTTTGGTGAATACTGATGCAAAGACCAATTCCTTCTCTTTGGTGAATACTGATGCAAAGCATCAGTATGACTGCACTTCAACAGAATTCACTGGAAGTCACACTCTTTTGGGATGTTTTGAAGAGGTTATAAAATGCTATACAAATGCAAAACAATGTTTGTATCTAACTTTGTCCATTTTCAGAAGATTGGCATCATGCTGGTCTTCTCACTTTTACATTCAGAATGAATACTTGGTCTCCATAAAAAGTCACAGGCTCTGCTGTGAAATGGAGCCCCTGACAGCAAATGCCAAGATCAAATCCTTGCAGCTACATTACTAAAAGCTCTCTTATCCCCATGGCAAAATGACAAGTCTCAATTTCTTGTCCCACAATGTCAACAGATAAGGGTTTATTTGCACATGGGGGGTGCAGCTTTGTGAGGTAGCATACACAATGTAAAAGCACCTTGAAATAAAATTCTCATTATGAAGGCTCCAGGCCACAGGTAAAACAGAAATAGTTTCCTTTATTTTTTAAGGTTGCATTACCAAATCTGACAAACATTAGACATGCCTGCTTACAATTGTGCGTTGGATGCTTTTAAGTTGCCCTCAGGATTAGTAAACTTAATAAGATGTGTTACACTGAAAATCCTATACTCCCACCCTCAGTAGGATGTACTTAAACGTTTAATTCTATTTACCACAGTTAGCACATGAATTTGTTCACATTGCTTTCTTGTCCGTGACTACAATGGTGGTCCTTTTGCTAACCGTAACTATATTTTGCAATACAAACAAAAACTTAGCTATGTCAATTAAGACCTAAAGCTATTTAAACCAAAAATGCAATAGCCCTGTAAAAATATGACAAGGACAGTTACAAAAGCTGCTTTTAGTTTTTGGCCTGGATTTCGTTGAGAGCTTTGCAAGATAGTGTGCTGTTTCCACGGACTCACAATATAGCTCTATCGATATCATTCTTCTCCCAAAAGTCAAGTTCAAAGATTCCATTATTTACCATAGTGGAATGCGGTGACTGTCAGGAAAACAAAATACTTGCACGAGACATTCACCCATCTGCAGTGCAATAAATGATACAATTTAGTATTTAAAAAATTAGATTAGCATGCCCACGGGCAGCACGGTAGCATAGTGGTTAGCACAGTTGCTTCATAGCTCCGGGGTCCCAGGTTCGATTCCCGGCTCGAGTCACTGGCTGTGCGGAGTCTGCACGTTCTCCCAGTGTTTGCGTGTGTTTCCTCCGTGTGCTCCAGTTCGTCCCACAGTCCAAAGATGTGCAGGTTTGGTGGATTGACTATGCTAAATTGCCCTCAGTGTCCAAAAAAGGTTAGATGGGGTTCCGGGAATAGGGTGGAGGTGTGGGGAAATGGTGGAGCGGTGGGGATAGGGTGGAGGTATGGGCTTAGATAGGGTGCTCTTTCCAAGGGCCGGTGCAGACTCGATGGGCCGAATGGCCTCCTTCTGCACTGTAAATTCTATGATTCTATTAAATTATCCAGTGAAATGAGAAAAAAAAAAAAATGAAAATCGCTTATTGTCACGAGTAGGCTTCAAATGAGGTTACTGTGAAAAGCCCCTAGTTGCCACATTCCGGCGCCTGTTCGGGGAGGCTGTTACGGGAATTGAACCGTGCTGCTGGCCTGCCTTGGTCTGCTTTCAAAGCCAGCGATTCAACTCCAAGAATAAGAGAACTGGGGAAAATCAATGCACTTTATGCAGGGAAATAAACAAGCACTTATCACTTCTAATGGCACATCATACTGGTGATACAAATAAGGCAGAAAGGCTATTCCAATAACTAATCCCCATGAAAATTCTAATCTTCGATCCAAAACTTGGGTTTCAAAGAATTGACCCTCTTTTACTCCACCTCCAAAAGACAAATCTTTAAAACACAAGTTAATCACTGAAGGAATTATGCTGATCTTGTCATCCCAAGGTATAAAATGTTCCCAAAAATCATCAATAGATGCGAGCATCAGTTTGAATATTGCAATTAGTGGAGGAAATGCACTAATTGCAACACTAAAAGCTGGTGTCTAAGGAGACATGCCACACATATTTTACAAAGTTTAAAAATTGGCTTTTGTGTATGTCCAATTTACATAAAATTTCCTGCAACCGGGTAGGAGTCTGGATGAAACATTAATAGCCGAAAATCATCTTAATAATAAATCCTTCCAAAAACAGAAGCAAAAAGGTTGATAGCAGAACATTGCAAACAATAGTCTATTACACTGCAGCAATACATTTAGTCCAAGGCATTTTATTTTCTGCCATTAGACAAACTTATGTCTTAGATGGTGAAGCCTCATCATCAGTGACATATGGTTGAAGTGCATTTCTTTTTTCTTTTATTTAAAGTGCTCAATTATTTTTTTCCTCAATTAAGGCACAATTTAGCATGGCCAATCCACCTACCCTGCACATCTCTGGGTTGTGGTGGTGAGACCCACGCAAACACAGGGAGAATGTGCAAACTCCACACGGACAGTGACCCGGGGCCGGGAGCGAACCAGGGTCCTCAGTGCCGTGAGGCAGCAGTGCTAACCACTGTGCCATCATGCCGCCTTTGCCTCTGAAGTAGAATAGCTGATTTAACAGAGTATAGTAGTCAAATGATAGCTTTACTTTAGTATATTTGACAACTCTTGCATATACTATAAAATGAAATTATTTGACTATAATCAGATGGTGGTTTAGGAAACCACGTACACGGAACATATTGTGGTTAGAACCATGCAGCAGGAGTCCCACTCCTTATCCAGATGACCATTTCCTGACTAAAATGGGCAGATTCTCCACTTGAATGTTGCAGCAAAAACCTAAAAGGTTGACCAATTTCTGGATTTCACAGGAAGATTTTAATCGATCCAAGCCAAATGTTGTAGTGTGAAACGAGAGATATTTTCCTTGTTCGTGTTATGCCAGTAGAGGCATGTCACACCATCTTATAAAGACACTGGGACCTACTTCAGACTGAAAAGCGTTACCATTCATATGCTGAAACCATTTAGAACTGCATTCCTGGTCTGAATGGGCCTTTAAAGGAACAGACAGTGAATGGTCTCAAGCCTCCTTTCACATGGTGAGGCAGCCATGTTTTTTGGGCTGTACTTTTGTTCATTCAAAACTGGTAGTCTACAGAAAACAGTGACATGTCATCTTTCAGGGCAGCACTGTAGCACAGTGGTTAGCACAGTTGCTTCACAGCTCCAGTGTCCCTGGTTCGATTCCTGGCTTGGGTCACTGTCTGTGCGGAGTCTGCATGTTCTCCCCGTATCTGCGTGGGTTTCCTCCGGGTGCTCGGTTTCCTCCCACAGTCCAAAGATCTGCAGGTTAGGTGGATTGGCCGTGATAAATTGCCCTTAGTGTCCAAAAAAGGTTAGGTGGGGTTACTGGGTTACGGAGATGGGATAGGCTTAAGTGGGGTGCTCTTTCCAAGGGCCGGTGTAGACTCGATGGGCCAAAGGGCCTCCTTCTGCACTGTAAATTCTATGATTCTATGATCTTTGCCTTTAAGAACATGGGGACTATACATTTTAAAAGAGCATCTCAGCCTGATTCTATTACTCCAAGTCCTTCCATAAAGAAATTGGACCTTCTGGTACGAAACCACAAATGCCTAACTTGGTGACCGGTGACCTGCTGAATATTAATTTCTACAAGAGAATTCTGCAATAATCATGATATCAGACTTCAACAGTTTGGACCTACATGAGCTACAATTCAAGAGTGAAACAAGACTCTTTTATTGGATCCATTTTGACTGCTGTTCTACAATGAGCCAGGCATGTCAACTATGAACTAGTCTTCCGGTTTACAACTTATAATATTATACTATCTCCTTTAACTGTATCTTTGTGTGTGGATGCATGGTGTTTAAACTTGCAGGATAAATGCGTGAATAAATAATCTTATTTAATCAGACTACATACTCAAGGGCACCAAGAGAAGCACACACATCTCTCTTTTTCAAAATCACAATGATTACAGACAGTAAAAGAGGGAAAAGAAATTGGGGCTTCTGTTTAGCTCTCCTCCCATTCGTAACATTAGGTTTATTCAAAGGATGCAGCATTATAGATTTCTGCCTCCAACTATTTTGCATAACAAAGAAGCAAGTAAACAAGATCAAATTAATTGAGGGAATAAATAATAGGGCAGTCCCAAATATAAACTGCCATAAACAAAAACAAAAAATCGTAAGGAAACTTAAGATACTGTTTTATGTGCTCTCAGGCCTTAATCAAACAATGTCCCATCACCTGTGTATCTTTAACAATATAATCAATCAAGCATTAACAGAGTGGGGGAGGTGATGGAAAACAGACAGGCAGCATTGATAAGAATCAACTTGTGTGGACCTAAAATAAAATGCTTAATTCAGACAGTCCACAATAATAACTGGTTCTGGTTCACATGTTCTGTGGAAATTCACCCTTGTTCATACCGTGCATCTACACAATCGGCCAATTAATTTTTTCCCTAAATCAGTATTAAAAAGTCTCTCTAAACCATGAGCATAATTTTAATCAACTTAGATGATCGAGAGGGCAGCACGGTGGCACAGTGGTTAGCACTGGGACTACGGCGCCGAGGACCCGGGTTCGAATCCCAGCCCTGGGTCATTGTCCGTGTGGCGTTTGCACATTCCCCCCATGTCTGCATGAGTTTCACCCCCACAACCCAAAGATGTGCAGGTTAGCTGGATTGGCCACGCTAAATTGCCCCTTAATTGGAAGAAAAACAATTGGGTACTCTAAAAAAAAATTTAAAACTTAGATGATCGGTCCCTCAGCTTCTCGTCACACTTATTTTTAACATGTTTTGAAGTTAAGAAGTTGCCACTAACTTATTTTATTACAACTACATATACATAGCTGCATTTATCACATTTTGCCAAGTTTCGACAAACCTCAAATAGAAGATTGCACCTGGGCATCTGGTTTCTAATTTGGACGTCTTCAGAGATTCCTCCCCATCAGGCATCATAAAACTACTTATATTGTGTATTAGGCAATCACAGCCATTTAATTTCTTCGTGCTCTCTGCCTGCATCTCTTTCGAACGCAGCCTCAAGACAACATGACTCCACCCTCTGCTACATAGTGCCGACAGTGGTTGTAGTGTGTACCATCTACAAGGTGCACTGCAGCAACTCGACATGGCTCCTTCAATGGTACCTTCCAACCTGCACCTATGCCACCTCGGACTAGGGCAGCAGATGCATGGGACTACTAGCTGCAAGATCGCCTCTACGTCACACACCATTCTGACTTGAAATATATCGCCATTCCTTCTCTGGCACTGGATCAAAATCCTGGAACTTTTTTTGCTAACACCATGGATGTACCTACATCACATGGATTGCAGCGGTTCAAGAGGGGGCACATCACCACCTTCTCAAGGGTAATTAGGGATGGGCAATAAATGCTAACCTAGCCAGCACACCCCATGAAAGAATAAGTAACTGAACTGCTTTGAATATCCCGTGGTCATGAAAAATATGATACAAGTTCTCTCCTTGAGGCATTAGAACACGAGTCCAATTTCAAACTGTCAAAGGGCAAATTTAGGACATAAAGATTTGCTAACACTAGGCGCAATCAGTACATTAGCTACAAATGGAGAAATAATGTAGGCAAATGCCTGAAGTTCATTCCATAGCTTATTGGATGGTCTGCTGGGGATAAGAGGCAGAAGAAGTACAAGATTTGTTTTGGATACATGACCTATGATAGTCAAATGGCTTTTTTCAACTGTGGTAACTGGCACCTTGGTCATAGGAACAGTTCAGGTCCCTTATAATAACCGGATGCAACGGAATTTAGTCTGTTATAGGTAGCTTTCCAATTTATTCTGATATTACTGTGGAATCAAAGATGATCAGTTGAGAGTAGCAGCTACAGTACAGCAGCCTGCTATTTTAAATGCGACAATCGGAACAATATGATAACTTAATTTGAGCAACAGGATGAACTGAAGTGTCTGATATAGGTGGAGCATAGTGTGTGGTCAAAGTACAGCTACAACGGATACTAATGTTGCACTACAGTTGACCCTTGTACTGAAGTTTAAACTTATACTGCATAAAACTACAAAACTCATTGAAAAGCTTGGATAATACATTCCCTGTGGAGGCTGGGCCTGTCCATTTATGCATACTCCTCTGCCAAGTGAGTACAGCACCATCTGATTCTGATTTCAGCAAAGCAGCATGCCTTAAAAAGGTAGCTCCTCATTTCCTTGGGCCTGGAACAGTCAGGCACAGTAATGATTTAATAGTTGTTCATGAATTCAATCAGGCTCTGAGCAGTATGGACAATAAGTTTTGTTCATTAAAATCAATTCCAAGATGCAAAAGATCACTGAATTTAGCATGAAGAAAACAAGCAATGGTTTTTAAGTTTCTAAATTTCAGCTCGAAAGCATGGTTTCCTATTATAATTACATTCAAAATAACTGGAGCCAAACATAGTCTTTAACTTGCTTATTGTACATATAACTGCAGTAACATTGGATTGGATTTTATAAATGCTTTTTCAGAAAGGTGCCTGAAAACTATGGCATAAACACTACAATGAGGACAAATAGCAATCAACTAGGATTCAGTAACAGCATTCATTTAAGTATTCTATTACATGGTTAATTGAAAACAAACTGATCAATACTATACAACATATAGGATCATAAGACACAAGAGCAGAATTAAACCATTTGGCCCATTGAGTCTGCTCTACCATTCATTCATGGCTGATATGCTTCTCATCCCCATTTCCCTGCCGTCTCCCCATAACCCTTGATCCCCTTAATAATCAAGAACCTATCTATAATCAAGAACCTATCTATCTCTGTCTTAAAGACACTCAGTGACTTGGACTCCACACCTTCTGCAGCAATGAGTTCCAAGATTTATCACCCTCTGGCTGAAGAAATTCCTCCTCATCTCAGTTTTAAAGGATCGTCCCTTCAACCTGAGGCTGTGCCCTCGGGTTCTAATTTCTCCTACTAGTGGAAATATCCTCTCCACATTCACTAGCTAGGCCTCTCACTATTCTGTAAGTTCCAATGAGATTCCCCCATATCCCTCTAAACTCCATACAGTACAGACCCAGAGTCTTCAACGCTCCTCATATGACATATACTGGTTAAATAAATATTCTTTACTCCGATTTTGCCTCATCTTGAAGTTGCACAGACTAGCACCATGATCACAAATCATTTTTCACTGAATTGATCCTGACTTAGAGTTGCTTCAGTTGTTCAACAAATTACAGCGACAAAATGCTTATGCTATATTTGCCCGTTATGAAAGACAAGATTTGCTTGTATGGCTTGGGAAGTGGCTGTTTTCAACCCAAACCACTTTAATTGAATTTTATGTCTGCATGAAAGCTACAAAATAATCGCAATAGAAGGAAAAATTGTACATCATTTTCTTATGCACAATATATAGCTGTAAACACTGAAACCACAAATTGGCAGAAATAGAGGTGTCAGGTGAAAAACAGGATGTGGACAATCTAAGAATTTACCTAATTTTTTCATTAACAAAAAGTAACAGGATATATTACTTTGACATGTACACAAAGCATTAATCAAGTTTTACTCAACACTATTTAATAGTAAAACTAAAATGCAGATTCTTCAATTCAGCATCTCTGTTGCAGGGCTTTTGTTATCATCAAATGTGAACTTGGATCAGAGTGAAACTGCATTTTGTTATTGTCTGATTGGCCATGGAGAAAAAGAACTGGAACTTCAAGACACAAAAATGTGAATCTTTGAAGATTCCATCAGTAGTGATGTTATTGCTTCTGTGTGGTCTGCTGGCTCATATTACTCAATTAGAAGCAAAATCCACAGAAGGCACGAAACTCGTAGGGATGCAGTTCTTTGAAGTAGAAATCTAAAGCATTATGCTGTGTGAGACTGCGATGCAAACAGTTCAATGGTATTCGAAGCACCTCAAACTGACTTCAGAAGTCGAAAAAAGCAACACTTCAAAAGAATTAAAGTAAATAGACAGGAGCTAGATGACTCATAAGGAAACCCCAATTTTTCAGTATGGGTGGGAAAATAGATCACGGGACTTTGACTGGAACACTGTTCATTCTGTCAGAACTTACACGAGGGCTTCCCAAACATCTTTGCGAGTCCATTTTCAATCTCACACTTGGTGCAACCAGAGTAAAAATTGGTGGAAAGGGTATGAAGGGTTGAGTGGGGAGAGGGTTCAAGCAGCAGAGATACAGGCACAGAGAACAACTAAGATACCGTGTCATTTTGCAGGTTCTGTTGGTGCCAGTGATTGGGTCTCAACTCACTGGATTAGGCCACAAACATAGCCAAAGAAAATGCACATTTTAAGTGGTCTTGCAGCCAATCCCAAGACTGTTAAATCCTCTGTCTCATATCTGCCTTTGCTGCCTCAAAGCTCGCAACCCAAATTTCTCATTCCACATCTCCACTGGGGGTGTGGTCCACAATTTGGGAATCCCTGACTTTACACTGTTGTATCACCAGCCACAACTTAACAGTTTCTAACACTATTTAAGCGTGTTGTTTATCTCCAATTCCCCAAAATAAATCCAAGCTCAAAGAAATGCAATAAACCTCATTAAATTAGAATGGATACTACTTCATAAACTCAATTCTCCCTTTAGAGAACTGACAGCCAAGTTTACTTGCAAACCCAATTAGGAGGAATGGCAATTGCATAGAAGAATAAATACAGGCGTTCAGACAGGTTAGGAGAAAACTCTATTTGGTTAAAGTGGTACTCTCAAAATCCAAGTCATCAACTAGGAGCTTTCAAAGAGTTCATACTGTAAACGTTTACCTCCATCTGTAATAGGAGATGTACAGGGTATACTTTTTTATTGTTATAATCAAAAAAAGAGCTCAGAATTCAAATTATCAGCTTTTTTCATAACTGAGCAGTTTGCCATCTCAAATCAAGATGGTGGAAAAAGGTGCTGTCCCCAGGCTCATGAACCTTCTTCTGTCTTAGATTGAAGGAGGAAGTGAATTAGCTAGAGAAAGAGGGGCTCTCCTTTGTTACACATCATGGAGAAACAGTCCACTTTTGCTGAGAGATTAATGGGTAATATATGGGAACGGGAGAATTTACGTTCCAGTCAGTGGGGGAGCGATTTTTTTGTACTAACCAATCTTGTATTCATAATTATAGCCGAAACATTTTGATAGTATATTTGAGCATCAAAAAAAGCAATTTTTAAGAGCTATCCAGATACACATGGACAAAATCAACATTTTCCCATTAAAACAATCGCAGGGTGCAAGCACCACAGTCACTCTCGTCTTTGCTTTGATTTTTGGTGGGCAATTCTGTCGCCGGTAGCTTGCTGCAGATAATCTGGAAAGCTTTCCTGAGTACTAGAGTTCAGTTTCTGTATATTCTTGGTAAGTACAGGTTGTTGCAATGAACAGAATGCACTTGCATACAAAACATTTCAAGTTGTATATATTTCTTTAAAAGGATTTGTTTTTGCTTTTGTTTAACATTACTTGCTTGAAACATGCAGCTGTCAGCCTTGGTTATCTAATCTGTTACGTTTGATTGCTTTGCCATTCAGAGATGTGGGGTGCATGATGCTTAATTCACCTAATTTCCACCCAGGAGCACAGGGAGTGAGAGAGGCTGACGACCTGGCCTTTGCCTCCCTGGTGGCCCGGAGATGGATCTTACTAGGGTGGAGGAACTCGGAGCCCCCGAAGTCGGGGGGTGTGGGTTAGCGACATGGTGGGGTTTCTTAGACTCAAAAAAATTAAATTTGCCTTGAGGGGTTCGTCGCAGAGGTTTGCTTGGAGGTGGCAGCCGTTCATCGATTGCTTTGAGAAACATTAAGCTGTCAGCAGGGGGGGGGGGGGGGGGGTGATTGGGGAAGGTGGCACTGTTTGTGTAAGCCATGTTGGCTCGGGTTTGTTGTGTATACTATTGTGGTTTTGTTTTTATTGAAATTTGATGTTTAAAATTGTTAAAATGATAAATGCCTCAATAAAATATTTTCTTAAAAAAACATTCACCGAATTTCCAGTGTTTAATCCCAACAGCTGGAGTTCACTGTTTGCCCCGTGATGAAGCGCTCTGAGATATATTAGGCCCACGGTCAAGTTTTGGTTGATAGGCAGTGCAAGTTTGCACTCTGAAGCTGACATTTACGTTAGCTCAGTTGGCTGATTTGTGATGCGGTGTAACTTTAACAGTGTGGGTTCAATTCCCATACCAGCTGAAGTTATCCATGCTTTTTCAACCTTGCCCCTCACCTGAGGTATGATCAGTCAGCTCTCTCTCAAACAAAGGGGGAGACAACCCAAGGTCATCGGGGACTATTACGACTTATTTCATTTTCAGCACAACACTAAAATATCAAGCAATAAATTGTCTTTGATGTCCAAGTTGCAGGGTAGGGATAGAAAAGTCAGCAGGATAAATCACTATGAAGTGAATCCTTTCAGCAGGCAAAGTACACAACTCTTGGTAACTCAACATTTTCTGTTTCGATTACAGAATTTTAGCCTTTGGATTAGGAAAGAATCACGGTCAGGTGCAATGTCAATCATGATGAGATAGCTTGCTCAAATTACAATAGGGGATCAGTTTAGAAAACTTGGCTAGACATCTAGTTCGTGACGCAGAGCAAGGCCAGCAGCGCAGGTTCATGTACCAGCTGAGGCTGCAGCTGTTCATGAAGCCCGCCTTCTCAACCTTGCCCCTCGCCAGAGGTGTGGTGACCCTCAGTTTAAATTACCACCAGTCAGCCCTTCCCCCCCTCAAAACGGCAAAGCAGCCTTTGGTGATCTGGGACTATGGTGACTTTACCTTTACAATCACAATCCAGGTTGTATCTAAAGAACTAATATTTAGACAAGGTCCAAAAAGCAAGTTGTGTAGTTCTACTGTCCGAATCAACAAAAGGAAAGTCTCTTTCTTTCATATATAGGGGAAAGGCTAGTTAATTTACCTGAACTTCAGAGTTAGCATCAACAAGTTGCAATGTAAACCAGCTGTCCTTACAGGTGTACTTGCACAGGTCTTCCTTTCGGATTGATACTTTACCTGAAAGAAAATGAGTTACAAGAGTGTTCAGACACCAACATTGATGAGTGTTATCAAATGAAAATTCAACTAGATTTTAGCAAACAAATTTTAAAAGTTCCTCAGCTTGATTTATTTTGTTACACCGATCGACAATCAAGATAGCTCTGAGTTTAAGTTCTATTCCAGAATTTAAGTACATACTCCATTGATATTCTAGGGTAGTACTGAAAGAGTGCCACATTGTTCAAGGGTACTTTCGTTTGAATTGAGTATTAAAACAAGATCTCGCTGTTTGACTACATCGGGCAAATGTTAAATATTCTACTTACTAATTGAAGAGGGGAGTGCTACTTTTGGTGTCTGGATCAATGCAGTCCTTACCAGTTCTGCCATCCCCACTATCCCACTAGCCACACATCATTTGCCAATTGGCACATGATCAGTGCCATTTGGCAAAATGATATTGCTGCTAACATTGACATCAATTACAAACGTGTCGCTTAAAATATAGTACGCATGCCAGCTAGTTTGGGCAACTCAAACAGCTATTCACAACCTCAAAGTGAGTCAACCTGTCGTCAATTTCTTTCAGACTTCCCTGCTGTTTTCAATCACTGAAATCCCACCACACCAACCAATCACCACTGTGACCTACGATTGCTGTTCACAAAGCTGAAGTACGAGAGGTGAAAGATACTTCAGCCTTATGCCAGCAATCCCTTAATTTAATAAATGACATCAGGAAACCCCTGGCAGCATCCACCGTGAGTGTGTTAACATTTCAGGCCGATGGTCTTTCACTGGATTCAAGGATGAAAGTTCATTGAATTTGAATCTAATAAAAGGTCGTTGACCTGAAACATACACACTCCACTAACACACTCCACTAATGCGACAGATCTGCAGAGTATTTTCAGCACTTCTGTTTAAATTTTAGATTTTTCCCAATATCTGCAGTCTGTCTCCTTCGTTGAATATTAACGCTAGTCTTCTGCCTTAACTCCACTTTCCCATTCTACCTTTAAATTTGATACTTCATGAAGTGAGTGTAATATTTCTCTCCAACTTCACACGGTTCCAATCACCGCTAGTCACCCCCTTCCCCAATAAACCAAGAACTTTCAGGGAAGATATCTTGAGCAAAGATGCCAATCAGCATCTCCCTACTGAAAAATTGTTTCATTTATATATTCATGGGCAGTGCCGGGGGGGGGGGGCTTTTTTCTTGTTTTTATTAGGTTTAGATAAGGGCGCCCTTTAAAAATGGCGTCCCGATCATTTGAAGACCAACGTTGCTGCAGGGCGGGTTCTGACTGAGCGCACGGCGTGACATCGTGGGACCCACCTCCAGGATTTGACAAGTGTCAAAATATATGGCGGGAAAAGCCAGCAATGGAACCGGCGGGCAGCAGAATGCTTTTCCCGCCCGAGTTGACACTTAATCAAAAAAAAGGAAAATTCCGTCTGTAGTGTTTTGGTCAGAAGTGAAAGGGGAGTTACTGAGGCTACATTTTTTTCTGATTTGCTCAGCTGTAACACATGAATAACCATCAATCTGATTGAAAAGAGTAAAACTGCTTTAAACTAAAATATTGATGATTTTCATTATCCAAAATAATTTACATAAGCAGCTTTATTTATATTTAATCACAATTCTTCTGCATTCACCCCATCTCTGCTTGATTTCACAGCTTTGTTTGCAGCATAAGTTATATACGTGACATTTAACTCAACTTGCCCACAATCAATCACAAAATGGTTATAGCACAGAAGCAGGAAGATACGTATTCGGCCAGTCAAGTCTGTGTTGGTCCTCTTTGCCCTGCAAATTTGATTTTTCAAGTATTGATCCAATTCCCTTTGAAAGACCCAATTCAATGTACCACCACTGGTCGTGCATTCAAGGTCCTAACCACTCACTGCGTGGAAAAGTTTTAGATGTCTCTATTGCTTCTTTTGGCAAATCTGTGCCCTCTGACACTATACCCTACCACCAATGGGAACAGTTTCTCCCTACATACTCTGTAGGGAGTATTTTGATTGTGAATAGCTCTATCAAATCTCCTCAACTCTCCTCTCAACCATTTCTTCTCCAAGGTAAACAATCCCAACTTTTCCAATCTATCTACATAATTGATGTCCCTAATCCCTGAAATCATTCTCGAAATATTTTCTGCATTTTGTTTCTTCTTTTAAAAAAAAAAATTTAGAGTACCCAATTCATTTTTTCCAATTAAGGGGCAATTTAGCATGGCCGATCCACCTAGCCTGCACATCTTTGGGTTGTGGGGGGGCGAAACCCACACAAACACAGAGAGAATGTGCAAACTACTCACAGATAGTGACCCAGAGCCGGGATCGAACCTGGGACCTCGGCGCCGTGAGGCTGCAGTGCGAACCACTGTGCCACCGTGCTGCCCCTTCTGCATCTTTTAATGCCTTCACATCTATCCTAATGTGCGGTACCCAGAGCTGGATGCAATATTCCACAGTTGAGGCCGTACCAATGTTTTAGACAGAGGAACTTACTCCATGCTCCTATTGATAAAGCCCAGGATACCCCAGCTGGTTTAGCTCAGTGGGCTAGACAGCTGGTGTGCGATGCAGAACAAGGCCAGCAGCGCGGGTTCAATTCCCGTACCAGCTGAGAATTCGGAATTCTCCCTCCGTGTACCCGAACAGGCGCCGGAATGTGGCAACTAGGGGCTTTTCACAGTAACTTCATTACCGTGGTAATGTAAGCCTACTTGTGACAATAAAGATTATTTACTTATTTACATGCTTGTTGAATTGCTCTCTCAACCTGTTCTGCCACCTTCAATGATGTATGCACAGATACAACCAGGTCCCTCTGCCCCTGTACCCCTTTTCGAATTGTACCCTTAATTTTATGTTGTGTCTCTATGTTCTGCATACCAAAATGAATTATTCCACATTGTTCTGCATTCAATTTAATCTGCCACGTGGCCACCCATTTCACCAACCTTTCTCGGTCTTTTAGAAGTTCGACACTATCGTCTAGGCCACGAATAAAAATCAGGAAGACCCCTGGGGAACTTCACTATAAACTTCCCCAGAGTTCATAAAAGAACCATTCACAACCACTCATGGTTTCCTATCACTTGGCCAATTTTGTATTCATGTTGCTACTGTCCCTTTTATTCCATGAAATCCAATTTTTCCTCACAATCCGATGTGCTGCATTCATCAAATGTCTTTTGGAAGTCCATGTTCACCACATCAACAATAATACATCAACCCTCTGCTAGCTCATCAAAAAACTCAAACAAATTAATTAAACATGATTTGCCTTTAACAAATTTGTGCTGGCTTTCCCCAATTAACCTGCATTTGCCCAAGCAACTAATAATTTTGTCCCAAATGATCTTTTTTAAAACTTTCTCTATCACAGAGGTTAAAATAACTGGCCTGAGTTGCTGGGCTTATTATTAAACATTTCCTTGAACAAAGGTGCAACATTTACTATTCTCCAGTCTTCTGGCACCACCGTTGAGTCAAAGACTAGAAAATTATAGCCAGTGCCTCCGCAATTTCCATTCCACTTCCACAGATATTAAAGCAAACTATCTACAGAATGATCTTTGTTAAATGATAATTATAAGTATATGTATCATGATACATTTTCTAAAAGTCAAGATATTAGACTTACATCTTTCTTTAAAAATAATTATTCAAAGATCACAGGAAATTCAATTTGAATTCATGGGCATTATGACTTGCAATTTCTTATCTACTTGCCTTACCCCATCAATTATCAAAAGGGCAATGAGAAGGGATCCATAAACAATTCTTTATGCATCGAAGCTTGGAGGATAGGCTCAGGGAGATAACACAACCATTCAACTGTCCCTTTATATGCAATAAAATAGTGGAGAGATTCAATCGCATGTGGCGCATGGATTAAAGTTACACTGCAACAACGATGCAGGGAGGGGGGGGGGGGGGGGGGGGGGGGGCACAAATCATGTTCATATGTTTTGGTCCTGTCCAAAGCTGGAGGATTACTGCAAGGTATTTTTTAGGATAATCTCTAAAGTGGTGCACGTGAAACTGGACCTGGGCCCTCGGGAGGCCATATTCGGAGTGTCGGAGCAGTCGGGGTTGGAAACTGGTGCAGAGGCAGATGTTGTAGCCCCGTTGATCGCCCGAAGGCGGATCCTGTTGGGATGGAGAGCAACCTCTCCACCCTGTGCCCTGGCGTGGCGGGGGACCTGTTGGAATTCTCGACTCTTGAGAAGGTTATGTTTGAACTGAGGGGAAGGATGGAGGGGTTCTACAATTGATGGCCATTATTCATTATGCACTTTCAAGAATTAGATAACATGCGGGCTGTTGTTTGGGGGTTTGGTGGGAGGATGGATTGTTGTTGTTGATATTGTATTCGTTACTGCTTATTATTTATTGCTGGTGGGTGTAAATTTGGGAGAAAATGTGCAAAAGGAGAATAAAAATATTTTAAAAATATAGTTACACTGCAACTTACCAAAAGGCACGTCCTTCTGAAAAAAACTCTTATCATAAATATAAAAGGAGAGGTACTGAAAACGTCTCGGGATTTCAAAGTAAAAGTCTTCACCATAAAAGGGGCTGCCAAGAAAACAGAAGTTGTAACAATAGGTTAATAAATTGTGGTAAGTTAACAAACATTTAAAAATAAAATTGTCATTACAATGTACATAATATTCAAAAAATGTTATCCCTTCAGCATGGCATCCATACACAAAATACATTTAAATAATTTCCCAAGTTATAATCACAGCTCAGGAGCACATTTTCAAAGCAGAGTGCAAATGAGATCAAGAGCAGCTCATTGCGATTGTCTAATAATGAGAGGTCTGGAAGCATGATTGCAACCAAACTAAATCGATTTAAAATACCACAGGATAGATACTGCTGAGGTTCAAATCAGTTATTTCCAAAGCTAATATCTTTGGACTTCTAGCATTCAGACAGACAAGTTAAATAAAAAAACCAAGGCGTACAATTCCTTGTTTAGACCGAATACCAGGACCCCAGCAACAATGAACCAAGTTCCGGCGTTAACACTGCTAAATCCAGTTCACTGATTTGGCATCAGACTTACAGACCCATCAGTCTGCCATCAGGCTAAGAGTCACAGGTGGCAGTCTCCCAGGATTCAATCTAACCAAGTAGTTACAACAAAGTAACAAAGGTCCTGTTACTTTGCCCCTTAAATGATCACAGAAGAAATCTCATACATGGTCATCAACGTGTAGCTTTTGAGGTGAAAACAAAACACACAAATTCCACACCAATCCCTTCTACCAAGGATATTTTCGTTATGATGCTCACATGAATGAACTCTGCTCTTGAATGCAAGGGTTAGAAAGTTAGTACCAGAACTCTGAAGAGTGTCTGGGCCTAATTGTATGTAAACAGTACCCAACTGACCATACAAAAAAAGGTGTGGAGATGCCGGCGTTGGACTGGGGTGGGAACAGTAAGAAGTCTTACAACACCAGGTTAAAGTCCAACTGGTTTGTTTCGAATCACAAGCTTTCGGTGCGCAGCTCCTCCCTCATTGATGGAAGGGGGGTGTTGTAAGACTTCTTACCATACAAAAAAGGAGTAGAATCAGCCACTCGGCCTCTTGAGCCTGCTCCGCTATTCAATAAGATTATGGCTGATCTGTTTGTAAATTCAACCTCCTGCCTACCCCCCCAATAACCTTCACCAACTTGTTTTTTAAAAAATAATTTTTATGAGGGTTCTCTCAAAATATCAACAGAATGGAAAAGAAACCCAATAAAATTAAATACAGAACAAATTAAAACAACCCCCGTGCCCCCTCCCCCCCCCATACATAAATAATAAATTAACACCCCGAGTTTAACACAAAGCAAACATAGCAAATATATACACTCCCTCAGATCCCCCAGGGCAAATAAACAAAAATAAAGTTGACCCCCACCCCCCGGGTTGCTGCTGCTGACCATTGGCTATCGTTCTGCCAGGAAGTCTAAGAATGGTTGCCACCGCCTAAAGAACCCTTGTACCGATCCCCTTAAGGCGAACTTCACCCTCTCCAATTTAAACCCTGCCAAATCGTTGATCCAGGATTCCACGCTTGGGGGCCTCGCATCCCTCCACTGAAGAAGAATCCTACGCCGGGCTATCAGGGATGCAAAGGCCAGAATACGACCTCTTTCACCTCCTGCACTCGCGGCTCCCCTGCAACCCCAAATATTGCGAGCCCCCAGCCCGGTTTGACCCTGGATCCTACCACCCTCGACACCATCCTTGCTACGCTCCTTCCAAAATTCCTCCAGTGCTGGGCATGCCCAGAACGTATGGGTGTGATTTGCTGGGCTCCCTGAGCACCTAACACACCTGTCCTCACCCCCAAAGAACCGGCTCGTCCTTGTTCCGGTCATGTGTGCCCTGTGCAGTACCTTAAACTGTATGAGGCTGAGCCTTGCACACGAAAAGGAAGAGTTCACCCTCCCTAGGGCATCTGCTCACGTCCCCATTTCGATCTCCTCTCCTAACTCCTCCTCCCACTTACCTTTCAACTCCGCCACCGAGGCCTCCTCCATCATCACCTGGTAAGTTTCCGAGATCTTCCTCACTCCAACCCCCCCCGAGCACCCTATCCTGTACTGTGCATGGCAGCAGCCACGGGATTTCCACCACTTGCCGCCTGGCAAACGTCCTTACCTGTAAATATCTGAAGGCGTTCCTCGGGGGGGGTCCATACTTCTCTTCCAGTTCACCCAGGCTCGCGAACTTCCCGTCCACAAACAGGTCGCCCAACCTTCTTATCCGTGCCTTGTGCCACCCCGAAAACCCTCCATCTATTTTCCCTGGGAAAAACCGGTGGTTCCCCCGTATTGGGGTCCACACCGAGGCCCCAACTTCCCCCGTGCCACCTCCACTGCCCCAGATTTTGAGGGTAGCCGCCACCACCGGGCTCGTGGTATACCTCATTGGAGGGAACAGCAGCGGCGCTGTTGCCAGCGCCTCCAGACTCGTACCCTCACAAGACGCCGTCTCCAGCCTCTTCCATGCAGCCTCCTCCCCCACCATCACCCACTTACGCACCTTCGCCGCATTGGCGGCCCAGTAGTACCCACAGAGGTTGGGCAGCGCCAGCCCCCACCCCCCCCCAATCCCTACTCCGCTCCAGGAACACTCTTTTCACACTCTGAGTCCCTCGCGCCCACACAAACCCCGTTATGCTCCTGTTGACCTGCCCAAAGAAGGCCCTCGGGATAAAAATGGGGAGGCACTGGAACAGGAACAAAAACCTTGGAGCACCGTCATCTTAACTGACTGCACTCTACCCGCCAGGGACAGCGGCAGCGTGTCCCACCTCTTGAACACCTCCTCCATTTGTTCCATTAGCCTCGTGAAATTGAGTCTATGCAGGGCCCCCCAGCTCCTGGCCACCTGCACCCCCAAGTACCTGAAGCTCCTCTCCACCCTTTTTAGTGGGAGCTCGCCAATCCCCCTCTCCTGATCCCCTGGGTGAACCACGAACAGCTCGCTCTTCCCCATGTTGAGCTTGTACCCGGAGAAATCCCCGAACTCCGAGGATCCTCATTACCTCCGGCATTCTCCTCACCGGGTCCGCCACATACAGCAGCAAGTCGTCTGCATAGAGCGACACCCTATGCTCCTCCCGCCCTGCACCAACCCGCTCCAGTTCCTCGACTCCCTCAGTGCCATAGCCAGGGGTTCAATCGCCAGTGCGAAGAGCAGGGGACACAGGGGACACCCCTGCCTCGTCCCTCGATGCAACCAAAAGTACTCAAACCTCTTGTTCGTGGCCACACTCGCCATCGGGATCTCGAACAACAACCAACCCACCTAACAAACCCCTCCCCAAAGCCGAACCTCTTCAGCACCTCCCACAAGTACCCCCACCCCACCCTATCGAAGGCCTTCTCAGCGTCCATCGCCACCACTATCTCCGCCTCCCCCTCCCTCGCCTGCATCATAATCACGTTCAGGAGCCTCCACACATTTGCGTTCAACTGCCTCCCCTTCACGAATCCCATCTGGTCTTCGTGGATCACCTGCGGCACACAATCCTCAATTCTCGTGGCTAAGACCTTCGCCAGCACCTTGGCATCTACATTTAACAATGAAATCGGCCTATAAGACCCACACTGCAGGGGATCCTTGTCCCGCTTCAGGATCAAGGAGATCAGTGCCTGGGACATCGTCGGGGGCAAAGCCCCACTCTCCCTTGCCTCATTGAAGGTCCTAACTAGCAACAGGCCCAACAGGTCCACATATTTCTTGTAGAATTCGACTGGGAAACCGTCCGGCCCCGGTGCCTTCCCCGCCTGCATGCTCCCTATCCCTTTGGCCAGCTCCTCCAGCCCAATCGGGGCACCCAATCCCGCTACCAGTCCCTCCTTCACCTTCGGAAACCTCACTTGGTCCAGAAAGCAGCCCATCCCTCCCTCCTCCCGTGGGGGCACAGACCGATACAATTCCTCATAAAAGTCCCTGAAGACCCCATTGATGTCAACCCCAATCCATACCACACTCCCTCCCCTGTCCTTAACTCCCCCAATCTCCCTAGCTGCGTCCCGCTTCCGAAGCTGATGCACCAGCATCCGGCTTGCCTTTTCCTCATACTCATAAATCGCCCCCTGGGCCTTCCTCCACTGCACCCCTGCCTTCCTGGTGGTCAACAGGTCGAATTCGGCCTGGAGGCTACGCCTCCTCTTTCTCAGCAGTCCCTCTTCCGGCAGCTCCGCATACCTCCTGTCTACCCTCACCATCTCCCACACCAGCCTCTCCCTCGCACTCTGCTCTCTCCTCTCCTTGTGGGCCCTAATGGAAATCAGCTCTCCCCTAACCACCGCCTTCAGCGCCTCCCATACCATCCCCATTCGGACCTCCCCGTTGTCATTGGCCTCCAGGTATCTCTCTATGTTTCCTCGGACCCGCTCACTCACCTCCTCGTCCGCCAACAACCCCACCTCCAAGCGCCACAATGGGCGCTGGTCCCTCTCCTCCCCAGCTCTAGGTCTACCCAATGTGGGGCGTGATCCGAAATGGCTATCGCCAAGTACTCAGTATCCTCTACTCTCGCCATCAGCGCCCTACTCATAATAAAGAAGTCGATCCGAGAGTAAGCCTTATGGACATGCGAGAAGAATGAAAATTCCCTAGCCCCCGGCCTTGAAAATCTCCAAGGGTCCACCCCTCCCATCTGGTCCATAAACCCACTCAGCACCTTAGCCGCCGCCGGCTTCCTACCCGTCCTAGACCTCGAGCGATCCGGTGCCGGATCCAACACAGTGTTAAAGTACCCCCCCCATTATCAGGCCCCCCACTTCCAAATCCGGGATCCGACCCAACATGCAGCGCATAAAACCCGCATCATCCCAGTTCGGGGCATACACATTGACCAGCACCACCCTCTCCCCTTGCAGCTTACCACTTACCATTACGTACCTGCCGCCATTGTCTGTCACAATGCTCAACGCCTCGAGCGACACCCTCTTTCCCACCAAGATCGCCCCCCCCCCCCCCCCCCCCCCCCCCGATTTTTGGCATCCAGCCCAGAGTGAAACACCTGACCTACCTACCCCTTCCTCAATCTTACCTGGTCTGCCACCTTCAGGTGTGTCTCCTGGAGCAGGACCACATCCGCCTTCAGCCCCTTCAGGTGCGCGAACACCCGGGCCCGCTTGATAGGCCCGTTCAGTCCCCTTGCATTCGAGATCATCAGCCGGATCGGGGGGGGCCACCCACCCCCCATCGACTACCCATAACCTCTCCTTGGCCAGCCACATGCCCGCACCTAACACCCGGCCCGTTCCCCACGACGGCAGACCCCCGTCCCAACCCCCTCTACTCGCTCCAGCTCCCCCTGGACCATAGCAACAGCAACCCTCCCCCGCGGGGCCCCATCCCCCCTACCGGCCATCCATCCCTACTCCATTTACTTACCCCCCTCCAAGAGCCCTCCCGACAGACCCAACCATAACAGTGCCCAACCTACCTTCATCAAACCAAACAGAAATAAGGGCGAAGAACCCCCCCTCAAAGTATAGCGCCCCAACAACAATCCCCGCCCACCCATCCTGACCCTCAGTTTGTGTCCAGTTTCTCGGCCTGAACAAAGGCCCACGCCTCCTCCGGAGACTCGAAGTAATGGTGCCGGTCCTTGTAGGTGACCCACAGTCGGCCGGCTGCAGCATGCCAAACTGCACCCCCTTTCTGTGCAGCACCGCCTCCGCCCAATTGTACCCGGCCCTCTTCTTCGCCGCCTCCACACTCCAGTCCTGGTATATCTGAACCTCCGCGTTCTCCCACATGCTGCTCTTCTCTTTGTTGGCCCACCTGAGCACGCACTCCCCGATCAACAAACCGATGAAACCGCACCAGCACCGCCCGTGGTGGCTCGTTAGCCTTGGGCCTCCTCGCCAGCACTCTATGGGCCCCTTCCAGCTCCAGGGGTCCCTGGAAGGATCCCGCTCCCATGAGCGAGTTTAGCATGGTGACCACATAGGCCTCCCAAGGCCCCCACGTCCGACCCCTCCAGCCCCTCCGGGAGGCCCAGAATCAGCAAATTCTTCCGCCTTGACCGATTCTCCATCTCCTCGAACCATTCCTGCCATTTCTCGTGGAGCGCCTCGTGCGCCTCCACCTTTACCGCAAGGCCTAAGATCTCGTCCTCGTTGTCGGAGACCTTTTGTCAGACCCCGCGAATCGCCACCCCCTGGGCCGTCTGGGTCTCCAGCAGCTGGTCTATAGAAGCCTTCATCGGCTACAACAGGTCCGCTTTAATCTCCCTGAAACAGCGCTGGATAACCTCCTGCTGCTCCTGCGCCCACTGCATCCATGCTGCCTGGTCCCCGCCATTTTGCTCTTCTTCCCTCGCACCTTCTTTGGATTCACCACCACTTTTTTTAGTCGCCCCGCTCCTGGTCCAAGTCGGGGAACTATTGCAATCTCCTTCCCACACCGGGGAACGTCGAAAAAGTGCCGTTGAGGGCCCTGAAAAGAGCCCAAAAGTCAGTTTTTAGCGGGAGCTGCCGAATGTGCGACTTAGCTCCGCATAGCCGCAACCGGAAGTCCTTCCCAACTTGATAATCAAAAATCTATCTAGCTTTGCCTGAAAAGTATTCAAAGACTCTGCTTCCACTGCCTGAGGAAGAGAGCCCCAGAGGCTCACGACCCTCAAAACATTTCTTCTAATTTGTTTGAAATGAGCGACCCTTATTTTTAAACAGTGACCCCTAGTTCTATCTTCTCCGACAAGAGGGAACATCCTCTCTACATCCACGTCGTCAATACCCCATAGAAACAAAGGTTTTGATCATGTCACCTCTAACTCTTCTAGTGGATACAACCCTAACCTCTGCAACCTTTCCTTCCAAAACAACCCGCCCATTCCTGGAATTAGTTTTGTAAACTTTCTGTGAACTGCTTCAGATGCATTTACATCTTAAACAAGGAAACCAATACCGTACACAATACTCCAGATGTGGCACCTTATCAAATGCCTTCTGGCAATCCAGTACATCCACTGGTTCCCCTTTATCTACAACAAGACTCCTTCAAAGAACTCTAATAAATTGGTTAAACATGATTTCCATTTCACAAAGCCATGTTGACGCTGCCTGGCTGCCTTGAATTTTTCTACGTGCCCTACGTATCTTTAATAATGGCTCCTAAAATTTTCCCTATGAACATATTCAGTAACCCAGCCTCCTCTACTCTCTGGGGAGAGAATTCCAAAGATTAAAGGCCAAGAAGAAATTCTTCCTCATGTCCACCCTTATTTTTAAATTGTGCCCCTAGTTCTACGTTCCCCATGTGGCAAAACATCCTCTCCCCCACAGGCCTGCCAAGGCTCCTCAGAATGTGTGTGTTTCAATGGGATCAATTCTCATTTTTCTAAATGCCAATGAGTACATGCCCAATCTGCTCAATCTCCACTCAAAAGAAAACCCTTGCACCTCAGGAATCAGCCTAATAAGCCTTCTCAAGAATTTCCAATGCAAGTATATTCTTCTTTAAGGAGCGAAAAATTGTACACATTGGTGCAGTCTCACCATCACCCATATAGTTCTAGTAAGAATTCCCTACTTCAACCTGCTTGTAATAAAGGCCAATGTTTAATTTGTCCTCCTAATTACTTGCTGTACCATCATGCTAATATTTTGTGATTCATGTATTAGGGCACCTATATCCCTCTGCATTCTGCTGTCTCACCAGTTAAACAATATTCTGCTTTTCTATTCACCCTGATATAGTGGATAATATCACATTTTCCCACATTATACTCCATCTGACAAATTTTTGCCCTCACTTAACCTATCTATATCCTTTTGCAGACTCTGTATCCTCATATCTCGCTTTCCTACCTATGTTTATGTCTACCTAGGGGCTTTTCACAGTAACTTCATTGAAGCCCACTCGTGACAATAAGCGATTATTATTATTATCAGCAGCAAATTTGGCTGCAATACAGTCCAAATCATAACATAGATCACAACTCATTGAGGCCCCAGCACAGATCCCTGTGGCATTCCACTAGTTAGCATTTGCAACCTGAAAATTACCCATTTATCCTGACTCAATTTCCTGTTATTTAGCCACTCCTTTATTCATGTTAACATATTACCGCAACACCATGAGCTCTGATCTTGTGGAGTAATCTTTTATGCAACACATTATTAAATGCCGTTTGGAAATCCAAATAAACTACATGAAATGAAATGAAAATCACGTATTGTCACAAGTAGGCTTCAAATGAAGTTAGTGAAAAGCCCCTAGTCGCCACATTCCGGCGCCTGTTCGGGGACATCTACTGATTGCCCTTGATCCGCCTTGCTAGAACTCAATTTCACTTTCATAAAGCCACGCTGACACTGCGCGATTGTATTATGATTTTCTAAAAGTCCTGCTACCACCTATTCAATAATGGATTCTAGCATTTTCACAATGATAATTTTTAGGCAAACTGGCCTATCGTTTCTGGCTTTTGTCTCCCTCTGATCTGAGGATTTAAAAAATCCATTCAAGGGGTGCGTGCATCGCTGGCTAGGCCATCATTTACTGCCCATCGCCATTGGTGATAAGTTGCTTTCCTGAAGCATTGCAGTCCATGTGGCTCGAGCTGCACTCATCTAGGCAAGGGGAGAGTATTCCATCACACTCCTGACTTGTACTTTGTCGATCAAAACATTGAAAATAGGAGGAGAAGGCCATTTGAGCCTGCTCAGCCATTCATCATGATCATGGCTGATCATCTAACTCAATAGCCTAATCCCGTCTTCGTCCCATATCCTCTGATCCCCTTCACCCCAAGTGCTATATCTAACTGCTTCTTGAAAACAGAACAGCACATCATGTATCATAAGTGTAAATTGTGGACAGAAGACAAAAGTTTCAACACTTATATTTAACATGTCTTCATAAAAAATTTATTTAGCAGATTTGAATTTTTGAAGTTGAACATGAAATCTGTGAAATTTTGTAATCAAGTTGCCCTCTCAACTTGTCCAAATCACGCTGAAGGATCTCTGCGTCCTCGTCACAACTCACCCTCTCACCCAACTTGGTGTCATCTACAAATTTGGAGATTACATTTTGTTCCCTCATATAAATCATTAATATCTATAGTGAATAGCTGGGGTCCTAGCACTGATTCCTGTGGTACCCCACTAGTCATTCCCTATCAATTTAAAAAGACCCGTTAATTCCTACTCTTCGTTTCCTATCTGCCAAACAGTTTTCTATCCATCTCGATACACTACCCCTGATCCTACGTGCTTTAATTTTACACATTATCTCTTATGCGGGACTTGGTCAAATGACATCTAAAAATTCAAATAAACCACATCTGCTGGCTTCGCCTCAACAACTCTACTAGTTACATCCTCGAAGAATTCCAGTAGATTTGTCAAGCATAATATCCCCTTCATAAATCCATGCTGACTCGGTCTGATCCTGCCACCGTTTTCCAAGTGCTCTGCGATAAAATCTTTGACAATAGATTCCAGAATCATTCCACTACTGACGTCAGGCTTACTGGTCTATAATTCGCTGTTATCCAACTGAAGGCCCAACCTTGAGAAAGAGAAACTGGAAGGCATCCATCTGAATCAAAGATTCTTTATCCTTTTATTTTATTAACATTTTCTTTACCTTTCAACCACCTTTTCCCCTCTATTGTTTGACTGTGTGCATGTATGTCTAGTGTGTGTGTGTGTGTGTGTGTGTGTGGGGGGGGGGGGGGGGGGGGGGGGGGGGGGAGGGAGGAGAAGAAGAGTTAGGAAAGAGGTGTTAGATGTCGGTTACATTTTGTCAGTTTAAATATAATTACTGCTAGTAATAAAAGGTTACTTGTATTTAAATTGACAAACCCGGTGACTGGAGTCATTTTAACTATACCAAAGACATGGGTATTAATATAAAATCTAATTTCACCTGTGTTGCGACTCTAGTGGGGCTGGAATTGACCCCATAGCCCAAGGTGTCGTAACACTTGCCACTCTTTAAATAGTTCCATGATCTTTCATATCCATCTGAAAGGGCAGAATGGGGCCATGGTTTAGCCTCAACTGAAAGTTTGCACCCAACAGTGCAGCATTTCAGTTAAGTGTCAGCCTGTATTAAAAGCTCAGATTTTTGGTTGCAGCTTGAACCAGCAACCTTCCAATTCAGAAGCGAGTGTACTACCATTAAGCCACAGTTAACACTTTTAATATCCCAGTCTCCAGAGTTCAACTTCACAGGTTCTAAGACAGAAGAAATGTTTCCTAGTTGGATCTGCCCTTAAATTAGCTTGGTCTGACAGAAATAAATTGGTAGTTGTTTGCACGCATGGGTCAGAAGTTCAAACACAGATTTAGCAAACACAGTTAGCACGATGAACCGGAACAGACGATGCACAATGCCACAGGAAGGATCTGGGCATATTTCTAATCACTCCGGGCCTTTTGCACTGTCAGCAACTACCACAATTCATTTAAAGGGACACTCTTTTTTTCTTACAAGTGTATTCTCTGGAATTAGACGGTAAAGGGGTAATGAAGAAACACAGAACTCAAGAGAAGAGGGGTGGCAATTTTGGACCATCGTGCATTTATCAACTGAAAAACAGCTATCTAATCTAATTGTATTTACAGCTCTGGCTCCATAGCCCTATGATTACAGCTCCTCAAGTACATATTTAATTGCTTTTTGAATATTATGAGGATTTCTGCCTCCACCATACTTTCAGGCAGTGAGTTCCAGGCGTCCTTCGGATTCTGGTTGAAAGAATTTCTTCTGAACTCGTCTAATTCTTTCAACAATTATTTTAAATTTCTCCTTGGTTATTGATCACTGCGCTTGATCTAGATACTTCATTTTTATACACCACAATGAAATCTCCCCTCTGTCTCCTCTGCGCCAAAGAAAAATAATTCATCCTATCCAATCTTTCCTCTTGGTTAAAATTCTCTATTCCTGCAACATCCTTGCCAATCTTTTATACCCGCTCGAGTGTGATGACATTCTTTATATTATGCTAGCCAGAATTGCGTGCAGGTTAACAAATGCTTTGTATGGTTGTAGCTCCCTTCTCAAATTCTAGACCTAGGGCAATAAAAGAAAGTATCATCTATGTCTTCTTCGCCGCGATATCTACTTCTATTTCCAACTCCAGGGACCTATAGACATATCCTGCACACTTTTCAGAACCCTACCATTAACAATGCATTCCCTTGCCTTCCTTATCCACCCAAAATATTTTTACTGCACATTTTGCTGGATTGAATTCCATTTGTCACTTTTCAGCCCATCTGAGCAGCCATTGATTTTTTCTGCAGTCTACAGCTTTCTTCATCATTAGCGATCACACAGCCAATTTTCACATCGAATACAAGTTTCTTAATCCTGCCCTCCACATTTAAGTCTAAATCATATTTACCATTAACAGCAAAGGATCCAGTATTGATCCCTGCATAAACCCAGTCTTCCATGTCACAAAAGCACAATCATAACCCTTTGCCTCCTGCCACTGAGCTCATTTTGGATCCAACATACCACTGTCCCTTGGGATCACTGGAGTTTTAAACTCATTGATCGGTCTGTCATGTGGGACCTTGACAAAAGCCTTGCTAAATTCCATGCAGGTGCTAAATTCCCTGCAGGCTAGAAACACACTGCCCTCATTGGTTCTCCTGGTTACTTCCTCAAAAAATTCAAATCAAGTTTATCAGACAATGTATAATGGCCATTCCTGTTGATTCCCTTATTTCCTATTTCTTTTACTTGATTGTTATCATTTTTGGTCCATACCGAGGGCAGCGCAGTAGCATAGTGGTTAGCACAGTTGCTTCACAGCTCCAGGATCCCAGGTTCGATTCCCGGCTTGGGTCACTGTCTGTGCGGAGTCTGCACGTTCTCCCAGTGTCTGCGTGGGTTTCCTCCCACAGTCCAAAGATGTGCAGGTTAGGTGGATTGGCCATGCTAAATTGCCCTTAGTGACCAAAAGGTGGGGTGGGGTTACTGGGTTACGGGAATAGGGTGGAGGTGTGGTCTTGGGTAAGGTGCGCTTTCCAAAGGCCAGTGCAGACTCAATGGGCCGAATGGCTTCCTTCTGCATTGTAAATTCTATGAAATAAGTTCTATGATCTTTAATGGAGACATACTTTTAAGTCAAGCATGGGACATGAGGAACTCAAAAGTTGCAAAATGGGACACGGCGTTATGAAGATTTAGATTTCGAACAGAAGTTTTTGTGGCACACGGGGGATTGGAGGGATTTGGTTCACTTGCTTGGCTGGTGGCCAATGGATTGGTCAGGGACCATATTCTGCCCGACAACAGACAGCGCTGGGTCCTGCCAGGTGGGGATTTTCAGAGAACCCAGGAGAAAGCTCCCGGATGATGAAAGGAGGGGTTGTGGTTTGCTCTCTCTCGCCCCCAAGTGTTTCCTACCGGCTGTTTGAGCCTGCAGAGAAGACTCGAGACTTAATGAATCTACAGTGAAAGCCATTATTGACTGAAATCAAAGACACATAACTGGAGGCCTAGATTGAATAATAATCTTTATTACGGTCACAAGTAGGCTTACATTAACACTGCAATGAAGTTACTGTGAAAATCTCGTCGCCACACTCTGAACTGGGAAGATCGAACTGGAAGAAATTAATCTGAAACAGACTCTTGCTCACTGGGCTAAATAGCTGGCTTTTAAAGCAGACCAAGGCAGGCCAGCAGCACGGTTCAATTCCCGTACCAGCCTCCCCGAACAGGCGCCGGAATGTGGCGACTAAGGGGCTTTTCACAGTAACTTCATTGAAGCCTACTCGTGACAATAAGCGATTTTCATTTCATTTTTATCCTTTACTTTTTTTTTATATACCCCTCTTTCCCCTCTGTGTGTTTGTCTGTCTTGTGTGGGTGGAGGGGGGGAATTTAGAAATTAGATATTAATTATTTGCTGCCAATTTAATTATAGTTATTGTTACCAATAAAAGTTAATTGTATTTATATTTACAAACCTGCTAAGTGTAGTTATTGAAATGAATGAAATGAAAATCGCTTGTCACAAGTAGGCTTCAAATGAAGTTACTGTGAAACGCCCCTAGTCGCCACATTCCGGCGCCTGTTCGGGGAGGCTGTTACGGGAATTGAACCGTGCTGCTGGCCTGCCTTGGTCTGCTTTCAAAGCCAGCGATTTAGCCCTGTGCTAAACAGCCATTCACAGATCGAAGTCTTTGGGTATTTTTAAAATGATGAGATAATTTAAATTGTGTTGTGATTCCGGATCAAATGGGGCTGGAATTGACCGCACACTAGCCCTTGGTGTCGTAACAACGATCATAGACAGACACAACCTCAGATCAAAAATTGAGGTACTATGGGGACCAGAGAAGGTATATAGAAACTATTCCCACTGGATGGATTTTACAAGAGTACGAGGAGGCATGGTCTAAAACTTGGAGCCATTCCTTTCAGGAGTGAAATTTTCAGGAGGAAATTAGGAAACATTCCTACACATACAGGGTGGCAGAAGTTTGGAACACTTCCATCTATATTAAAGCACGATGCCAAATAAATTGCTAATTTAAAGTCTGAGGTTGATAGCTTTTTATTAACCAATGGCATTAAAGGATATGGAGCAACGGTAAGTATACAGAATTAGATCATAGATTGGATTGGATTTTTTTTATTGTCACGTGTACTGAGGTACAGTGAAAAGTATTTTTCTGCGAGCAGCTCAAATAGATCATTTAGTACATGAAAAGAAAAGAAAATACATAATAGGGCAACACAAGGTACACAATATAAATACATACCGGCATCGGATGAAGCATACAGGAGTATAGTACTAATCAGATCAGTCCATAAGAATCCTTACCGTGCAGGAGGCCGTACAGCCCATCGAGTCTGCGCCGGCCCTTGGAAAGAGCACTCTACTTAAGCTCACGCCTCTGCCCTATCCCCGTAACACAGCAACCCTACCTAACCATTTTGGACACAAAGGGGTAATTTAGCATGGCCATCCACCTAACCTACACATGTTATGGTCTCATTTAATGGTGGAACTAGATAATAGCCTAAACCCTGGATATTCCTATCTTCCTAATGCCTTTTGCTATGCCCAGGTCGACGAATATTCACAATATTTCTAAAGTTAATTCTAACTCTGAGCGTTTTGTAAAACAAATTTAACAGATGACTCAAATGCTCATTTTCTTTTAAATTGTAGATTGAAGCAAAAGTGTAATGAAGCAGTTTGAACATAAAACATTTGACGAGCAACGCCTTTCCAAATATTATCTTGAAGGACAGGTTTGAAATTTCCGATCTTTTCGCTTCCCATCCCTAAAATCAACAAACTCATCGACGCTTTGAATTGGATCAGAATAGGACAATGGTTACATTGGAAAAAATAACTGGAGGAAATGAAAGGGAAGAAAAGGAGAAGTTCATTGATTATCTCATTCCCCATTTGCTGATGCATTGGTTAGGAATGCAGCACGGTCTACTTTGTTGCAATAACCATCAATACCCCATGCATTTACTTATTCAAAAATCAAACAACGAATATAAACTAATTTGTTAGAATAACCTTCAAGAATGTATCCTCAAAGCAGTTTTGGAAAGCCAAACAAGCCTCCTAGATTTCAAACTTGGAATATCAGCAGACAGGTTTAACAATCCAATACACTGGATTCCAATATTTTGGTAACTTTGATTCAGTTTTTCGCCAGTTCTTCCCTCTGACCAAATCATTCACCACCACCGTCCGGAAATCAGAGAGCCAGCAGCTCAGCCAAGATCAGGAAATCAAATGACAATTTGAGGCACAAACCACAAAAATTCATTAAGTTAATTACGGACACCTCTCTGTCACAGAACCACATCAGGAATGAACATTCCATTGACTGAGTCTTCATGAACAATCCGAGTCCTTAGTACATATATGGGGTCAGAATGTCGAAGTATCTTGCCCAATTAACATTTTCTCATTCAGTGATGTACAAGACTGATGGAACAGCTAACCAATCATCACACTACATCATTTAATTCCACTCATTAAAATGAGTCACAACAACAAAGATGATCACAATTTCAACTGCAGGAAGCAGTGTTCCAAGTTCACGTCCATGGTGTCAATTTCACCTGGATATGAGCTTCCAACGATATACACGCTCGATTACTAAGGACACATACTTGCACCTCCGAAATATTGCTGAACTCTGCCCCTGCCCCCATCTGCTGCTGAAACCTTCAACTATGCCTTTGTTAGATCTGGACTTGACAATTTCAATGCTCTCTTGGTCAGCCTTCCATCCTCAAACTTGAGCTCAGGCTCCCAGTATTGTAACGTGCACCAAGTCGTGCTCGCCAATGACCCCCATATTCACTGGTCTATATTGGCTATTGGTTAGGCAACAGTTAATTTTTTAGATTCTGATCCTTGCTTCAAATCTCTCTATGACTTTTCCATTCCTATAGCTGTAATCTCCTTCTGTACTTCCTTATTTCAGACCTCTTATTTTAATCACTCCACCACTGATGGCTATGCCTTTGGCTGTCTAGCTCTGGTATTCACTCCCTAAACTTCTTCCCATCTCTATCTCACCTCCAAAGTCCCTTCACTTAACCTCCACATCCTGGCCACTTCTTAAAATCAACGTCTTGGACGAAGCTCTTAGTCATCTGTCCGAATAGCTCACCCTGTTGACACTCTTCATTGCCAAATTTAATTTTAATAATAATAATTAATAATAATCTTTATTATTGCCACAAGTAGGTTTACATTAACACTGCAATGAAGTTACTGTGAAAATCCCCCAGTCGCCACACTCCGGCTCCTGTTCGGGTACACTGAGGGAGAATTCAGAATGTCCAAATTACCGAACAAGCACATCTTTCGGGACTTGTGGGAGGAAACCGGAGCACCCAGAGGAGACCCTCACAGACACGGAGGGAACGTGCAGACTCTGCACAGACAGTGACCCAAGCCGGGAATCGAACCTGGGGCCTTGGCGCTTTGAACCAACAGTGCTAATCACTGTGCTATTGTGCTGCGTAATGCTCCAGTGAAGCATCTAGGGATGATAATGAAGCACTATAGGAATAAAAGTTGCTGTTGTCATACAATATTTGCCCACTTTATGAACAGAGAAAAACTGCTGAAAGAAAAATCTCAACTACCAAAGTCACACATAAGAATGCTGTGTTCTTTTGCCTCAAACAGTTGGGCATAGGTAAGTCAGCATCCAAATTTGAAAATTGCTCCAATGGCATGACTCCATCGGGTTTGGATGCACTATGCACAGCCATATTAATTACCTTTAGCGCTAGCACTAATATAAAAAATTGTGTCCCAAACTCTAGAGGAAAATCAGTTGGAGGCCACATACTTTTCCAAAAGGGGACAAAGACAAAGGTCAGTACACAATAGGCCTGTCACCCTTGGTTATATGGTTGCTCATGTCCCAACAGTGAACCTGGACCCCAGTGTAGATCTCCAGCATGTGTCACAGAATAGAAACCCTACAGTGCAGAAGGAGGCTATACGGCTCATTGAGTCTACACTGCCCCTCCGAAAAAGCACTCTATCTACATCCACTCCCCTTCCCAACCCGCCTCTTCCCCGGAATACCGTAGCCTAATCTGCACAACCCTGGACACTTAAGGGGCAATTTTGCATTACCAATCCACCTAACCTGCACATCTTTGGACTGTGGAAGAAAACCAGCGCATCCAGAGAAAACCCACACAGTTACGGGGAGAACATGCAAACTCCACACAGTCACCCAATGCTGGAATTTAACCTGTGTCCCTGACACTGTGAGGCAGCAGTGCTAACCACTGTGCCATCGTGCCGCCTGTGTCCCCTCAGCTGTGCTAGATTCGTAATAGCAAAAAGACTAATGATCGGGAAATTAAAAGAGGATATTTCTGCAGCAATAATGACGTGTCAATGCACACAAGAGCTCTTATAACTAACTTCATTATGTACTGAGAGACTTATAGTTAACAATTAAACTTCCACTTTTCTTCCTTCCCAAACTACACCAGAAAACAATATAGGTAATTCAGTGCAATACTTTTGCTCCAGTAATGGCTAGGCATTAGTTTCTATTGCAACAAGTGAGCAACAAAGTGAGTGAGAGCTTTGCAATTTCATAGACTAAATATTGATCACTGCAACAACACAATGCTCTCAATCATTTGCTGAAAATTATGGAATTCTTCGGCCAATTCCATTACTTTTCTCAACTGAATGTATTAACGCCATACCGAGAAACAACAACCACAAGGGGCTTTTCACAGTAACTTCACTGAAGCCTACTTGTGACAATAAGCGATTATTGTTATTATTACAATTGGTCACACATTTCCATTGGCGGAAATGTGCTGAGCAGACGCACAAAAGGTTTCTTTCACCCTGAAAACTTGGAAAACGGCACTATAAGCCCAAAATAGCCTGCTAAAATTGGGAGAAAACATCCCCGCCCTCCTCCAACACTAGCAGGAAAAGACATGCCAAGCGGCAGCAGCTCCATGGGCCAAAAAGACAGAAAAGCAATCAAAGTCTGGCGAGAAAGAATGAGGCAGGGGAGCTCGAGAAGGAATGAGGTAAGGGAGCTAGAGAAGGCCTCGACAGACTAGAGCGACCAGAACGCTGCATTAGAGACTGAGATGGCAAGGTTGATGGCGACACAAGCGTCGGTGAGGGGAAAGGTCGAGGAACAGGAAAACAGATTCTGGCGCCAGAACCTTTGCATAGTGGGCCTACCAAAAGGAGACGAGGGCAGGAACACCACGGTAACCTGGTGGGGGAGACAGCTTCCCCAAGCAGCCAGAATTAGACAGAGCCCACAGGTCTCTCCAGCCAAAGCCGGAGAACAGCCGAGGGCCATCATTACCAAGACCGGGAAAGAATCCTGAACTGGGTCAGACAGTTAAGGTCCTGCAATTGGTTGGGTCACTCGGTCAGGGTCTATCAAGGCATTGGGGCAGACCTGGAAAAGCACCGGGCAGAATTCAACAGAGCCAAGGCAGCCCTTTATAATAACAATGTGAAGTTTGGTATGCCAAAGCTCTGGGTGACCTTCCGGGGCAGAGAATATTACTTCACTGCACCGGCACACACCGACGAATCTGCTCACAAACACGAGCTTGGAAGACAGCAACAGAATCAGCGATAAACTGCACACCCTAACATACTGGAACATTGCATCCTTGTTTTGAATGCTGGAGCTAAAGATCAGAAAGGAGGGAGAAGGACAGAGCAGCAGGGCACAGGAGGGGGTGAGAAGGAACAGACTCGCAGTGGTTGGGGAGGTGGTTAAGATCGACCCCAGGAGGGGGGCCACCACGTTAGCAAGTAAGCTAGCAGCAAGAAATAAGGGTGGGGGCACATCTCCCATTGGGGAGAGGGCGCTTCATGCCGGGGCTGGCTGGCTCAGGGATATAGCGAGGGCGGGAGGAGAGAAGAGGGCAGACGATCAGAATGAACGTACTGCCCAAGTTCCTGTTCAGATCCCTCCTGATCTACATCCCCAAGGCGTCCAACATGGTACATAAAGTAATCATAGTGTTTTTGTGTGTGTGTTCTGGGGGGAGAGAGAGTAACTTTTAAGCTTCTAACTTTTCATTGGTTGCTTTTACCAAAATTATGTGTGGTGATGAAACTTCGAAATTCAAAGTACGAACTGGAATGTAACATAAAAATGTGAAATTCAATAAAAACTTTTTTTTTTTATAAATCGGTCTCACTCGCAAACGTTCATGAATATTTCACTGCAGGAGACAATAAAGCCAAGTCCAATGCTTCCCTCATCTGACATTCAGAGAATAACATTTCATACCTATTGACTCACAGCAGGGATCACTGATGCTGATTAGGACCAAGAACCCAGGAAGCTAGAGCTAATTATAGCATTTCCGTCACCCTGGCTGATGCAATACTTAGTTTAATAACGCAGTGGTCATTTACAACCTCATAAAACATGCATATACATTTCCATATTTTACATCAACATAATGGGCAGGATTTTTCAGCTGCCCTGCCACCCAAGAATTGACAAGGAACACATCCCTGCTGAACACAGCAGTCCCACAGTCACTGGCTGGAAACAGGACTTCCAACCCTCACTCAGGCAGACGTACCCATCCCACATCCCACCATCCCCCAACCTCAGAACTGATGACTGATCTGTAATCCCAACAGTGCCACCAGCAGCAGTGGCAGGAGAGTGAAGTGAGGCGGGGTCATGATGGATAGGCAAGGGAGAGGGCATCCAATGCAGGAAGGGGACAACCCACCCCCAAACGTCCTGCCCAAGGCCTGAGCAGGATGACCTGCCTGGTTTACCACCTGCCCCAGAACTCCTCCACCAGCCTCCAAATTAGGCTGGGCCAGAAGCAGCCCTTAAGAGACCAATAATTGGCTACTTAAGGGTATCAGTGAAGGGTGGGTCACTAGAGGCACCTCACATCTCCCTGGTGAGAGGGCCATCCAAGGAATTTTAAGATCTCCCTGTCTGCAAATTCTTTGAAGATGTGACCACTACAGTTGACAAGGGGGAGCCAGTCGATGTGGTAGACTTTCAGAGCTCCATCTACAAGTTTGCTGATTATACGACCATAGTGGGCCGAATCTTGAATAACGACGAGTCAGAATACAGGAGGGAGATAGAGAACCTAGTGGAGTGGTGCAGCGACAACAATCTACCCCTTAATGCCAGCAAAACTAAAGAGCTGGTCACTGACTTCAGAAAGCAAAGTACTGTACACACCTCTGTCAGCATCAACGGGGCCGAAGTGGAGATGGTTAGCAGTCTCAAATTCCATGGGGTACACATCTTCAAAAATCTGTCCTGGTCCACCCATGTCGACGCTACCACCAAGAAAGCACAACAGTGCCTATACTTCCTCAGAGAACTAAGAAAATTCGGCATGTCCACATGAACTCTTACCAACTTTTATAGATGCACCATAGAAAGCATCCTATCGGGCTGTATCACAGCCTGGTATGGAAACTGCTCGGCCCAAGACCGCAAGAAACTTCAGAGTCGTGAACACAGCCCAGTCCATCACACGAACCTGCCTCCCATCCATTGACTCTATCTACACCTCCCTCTGCCTGGGGAAAGCGGGGAGCATAATCAAAGACCCCTCCCACCCGGCTTACTCACTCTTCCAACTTCTTCCATCGGGCAGGAGATACAAAAGTCTGGGAACACGCATGAACAGACTCAAAAACAGCTTCTTCCCTGCTATTACCAGACTCCTAAACAACCCTCTTGTCGACTGACCTAAATAACACTACACCCCTGTATGCTTCACCTGATGCCGGTGTTATGTAGTTACATTGTGTACCTTGTGTTGCCCTATTATATATTTTCTTGTATTTCCTTTTCTTTTCATGTACTTAATGATCTGTTGAGCTGCTCGCAGAAAAATAGTTTTCACTGTACCTTGGTACACATGGCAATAAACAAAATCCAAATCCAAAGATTGACAAAGTCCCGCACAAGAGATTATTGTGCAAAATTAAAGCGCATGGGGTGGGGGAAATATATTGAGGTGGATAGAAAACTGGTTGGCAGAGAGGAAACAAAGAGTAGGGATTAATGGGTCCTTTTCAAATTGGCAGGCAGTAACTAGTGGGGCACCACAGGGATCGGTGCTGGGACCCCAACTATTCACATATATTAATGATTTGGATAAGGGAACAAAATGTAACATCTCAAAGTTTGCAGATGATACCAAGTTAGGTGGGAGGGTGAATTGTGACGAGGATGCAGGGATTCTACAGCAAGATATGGACAGGTTGGGCGAGTGAGCAAATCAATGGCAGATGCAGTATAATTTGGATAAATGTGAGGTTATTCACTTTGGAAGCAAAAACAGGAAGGCAAATTACTACCTGAATGGTTGTAAATTGGGTGAGGGGAGTGTGCAGAGAGACCTGGGTGTCCTTGTGCACCAGTCGCTGAAGGCAAGCATGCAGGTGCAGCAGGCGGTGAAGAAGGCTAATGGCATGTTGGCGTCCATTGCAAGAGATTTTGAGTAAACAAGCAAGGATGTGTTGCTACAATTGTGCAGGGCCTTGGTGAGGCCACACCTGGAGTATTGTGGGCAGTTTTGGTCTCCTTCTCTGAGGAAGGGTGTTCTTGCTCGAGGGAGTGCAGAGAAGGTTTACCAGACTGATTCCAGGCATGACGGGACTGACGTACGAGGAGAGATTGACTGGGTAGGGATTGTTCTCGCTGGAGTTCATAAGAATGAGGGAGGATCTCAGAGACTTATAAAATTTTAATGGGACGAGGCAGGGTAGGTGCAGGGAAGATGTTACCAATGATGGGTGTGTCCAGAACCAGGGGTCACAGTCTGAGGATTCAGGGTAAACCATTTTGGATAGAGATAAGGAGACATTTCTTCACACAGTGATGGTGAGCCTGTGGAATTCATTACCACAGGAAGTAGTTGATGCTAAAACTTTGAATATATTCAAGAAGCGGCTAGATATAGCACTTGGGGCGAATGGGATCAAAGGCCATGGGGAGAATGCAGGATTTGGCTATTGAGTTGGATGATCAGCCATGATCGTGATGAATTGGGGAGCAGGCTCGAAGGACCAAAAGGCCTCCTCCTGCTCCTATATTCTATGTATCTATATAAATTCATGAAGGGAACTATACAATTCTACCCCACATCTCCAAACCAGCTATAAAAAAAAACTAATGATGGAAACACATCCTTCTACATTCTGAATTATCAAGCCCTTTTAAGACCAGCTGTTTTCCCTGTTCCCTCATGCATTGCTATCACTTCTAGTCTTTCCAGTGAGAAGAGTGGAGTGGATGGGACTTGGTACACAGCTTTGGTGATCCAAAATTTAAACAGGGTTGATGATCAACCAAGAGAGCATTGAAAGTAGAATCTGGAGGTAACAGGCATAGATGAGAGTTTCAACAACAAATGGACTGAGGGAGTGATGGACAACATTGCAGGGATGGAAAAATAGGTGGTCTTGCTGAAGACAAGGATTTGGGATTGGACACTCAGCTCAAGATCAAATAGGAAAACGACTGCAAATAGTCTGATTCAGTCTCAAACAGAATCTAATGAGATGGATAGAGTAGATAGTTGAGAAACAGTTTGCAGCGAGGGCTAACGGTAGAGGTCATTACAAGAGGTTCTCTGTCTGCCGTTACAGCACGTATATCCATCAGTGACCTCTATTCAACTCCCTCTCCACCCAATATGGTACTCTTTTGGACTGTTGGAAGGGTAGAGGAAAATCCTCATTACCCCAGTCAGTTCTCTCTCCCTCCATAAATGATTGACAAAAATAGAAAGCCAGAACGTATCTTTTGGTTGAGGAAAAAGAGACATGTATTTATGTAGCAACTTTCACAGCCACCAGACATCTCAAAACTGCTTCACACAGCCAATGAAATATTTTTGCAGTCGTTGGTGTAATGCTGGAAGCGTGGCAGCCAATTTGCATATAGCAAGCTCCTACAAATAGCAATATGACAATACCCAGTATGTCTGTTCTTGTGATGTTGATTGAGGATAAATGTCACTGGGGTAACTCCCCTGCTTTTCTTCAAAGCAGTGCCATGGAATTTATTAAGTCTACCTATGAGCGCAAATGGGGCCATGTTTAAAATCTCAAATGAAATACAGCAGCACTGACAATAAAGCAATCCCTCAAAACAGCACTCAAGTGGGAACTTTATTGTATTTTTGTGCTCACACTCTGTGGAGTGGGATGAGGATTCACAACCTTCCGACTCGGAAGCAATACACTACAACTGCACTCAGTTGGCACAAATTGATATTTGTTTTTATTTCAGTGTCTCCTGGTCTTTTTATCTGAACCTTTTTTCCATGGGGGTGGAAAGAATGATCTCTTAGTTTATATGGGCTGGTAAGATCCCTAGGATTTGTAAACCGTTGCTTCAGAGGGAGTGGCAATTGTGTGGCTTAGCCCTGCCGAATCTTAGGTACAATTACTGGGCAGTGAACGCCAAGAAGGTTTGAAAGGAACCAGATACGGTGTGGGTGCAGATGGAGGAAGATGCATGTAATGGATCGGGGCTGTGGCCGCTGGCTACAAGGCCACTCCACTCCCGTTGGGGCCATGGAAATACTCAAAGAGCCCGGTTGTAGTGTCCAGAAGATCTGGAAGCAGTTTCGCAAACATTTTAAATTAGTAAGAAGTCTTACAACACCAGATTAAAGTCAAACAGGTTTGTTTCGAATCACTAGCTTTCGGAGCACTGCTCCTTCCTCAGGTGGTTTTAAATTAGGGGCAGGGTCAAATCTAATGCCGGTCCGAGAAAACCATCTGTTTAAACTTGTAAGAATAGTTGAGACTGAGAGGAAAAAGATGTGATCACGAAGGAGGGAAACCTTTAGATATACACAGATACATACTTTTGTAAAGGAGATCTTCCTTACATTCCCAATATTACTCCCTCCTTCTTTTGTGGAAGAGGTATTGCTGGTGTTGGGGATAGAAGGGGAAGTTACCTCTGCTATTTATAGAAAAATTATGGAAGCAGGATCAGAATCCCTGGATAGGGTTACGGCCAAATGGGAGGAGGAATTGGGCGAGATGCTGGAAGAAGGGCTTTGGTGCGAAATTTTACGGCAGATAAATGCATCAACCTTGTGCACGAGGTTGGCACTAATACAACTGAAGGTAGTTTACAGAGCACATTTGGCGAGGTTGAGAATGAATCCCCTGTTCGAAGGAGTTGAGGATATTTGTGACAGATGCGGGAGGGGCCAGTGCATGAGTGCATGTACACATGTTTTGGACGTGCCTGAAACTGAAAAAATTCTGGAACACCTTCTTTAGCACCACGTCGACAAATTTACTGTTGGACCTAGAACCCATTCCCCAGGGAGCCATATTCGGGGTGTCGAACTTGCCGGAGCTCCAGGCAGGGGCTAGGGCAGATGTTATAGTCATTACCTCACTGGTGGCGAGGAGGCGGATCCTAATGGGTTGGAGATCAGTTTCTCCATCTCGTGCTTCAATAAGGCTGGGAGATTTAATGGAGTTTCTGAACCTAGAGGGGTTAGATTTAGTTTAAGAGGGAATGAGATGGGGTTTCATAAAAGATGGCATTCGTTCATATCTCACTTTAAGGAAATAACTTCAGTCAGCAGCTAAAAATGGGGGGTAGTTAGTTAATTAATTGTTTTCGGGTTGAGGAAGGGATTGCTAAATGTTAGTTAAATATGTGTAATGTAATTTATGTTAAAGAAAATTTTGAATAGCTAATAAAAATATTTACAAATTGATATTTAAACACAGATTTCCAGGTAAAGTCCAAAACTGCAATCTCCTAGTTACTGGATCACTTGCCATCTATAATAAACGGATAAGGCAGCCAAAGCGAGAAGCAATTACAACTGGAAATGTTATCAGTACAAAATTCCATTTTTTTAATACCACAAATGAAAACTAGTAACCTGTAGTATTAAATTAACGTTTCTCCACAGTATACATAACCTGTGAAACTAAATACCTCCACATTACGAATTAATACAATTGGAATCAATTACAGCCAGAATGCAAACTCCTAGCTTTATTCAGCTTCAAGGAATTTCCCCTTTTCCTGTTTGTTTTGGGCATACTGTATATACTTTTCATGCAGATCTCCCCACTCCCCAGTTACAAACACAAACTTCAAAAATCTACCACTTATGTAGGTTTAATGCAAAGATTTGTGTCTTCTAAAAGCATCATTATCTGCTTCAGGTATGAACGTTCTGCTATTACCACTGCGTACTCATTCAGAAGTGAGACCCACTAATGACTCAGTTGGTTAAAGCAATGAATAATTTAACCAACAAAAACCAAGAGGATTCAAACTTCAATTGCTCCCCTGTACGGAGTTAACTGATCTGAACCAGAGTTATGCAGTGACATGTTTTTGATTTTAAGGTAGGGCTGGGAGGAAGAAGATTGGTGGTACAGTAGTACAGTAAATAATGCAGCGGGGAACATAAAAGATCATTCAAAGCAGTACTGCATTGAGCAAGAAATCAATGCATTACAGATTAGTCTATAATTAAAACCTGACATTTAACACTGCCTCATTACCTGGTTCTGCAATAGTGCCCTCACAATCAATAGCACAATTACACAAATAGTTTGCAAGCTCCATGGGGTAATTTAGGACAGAAACAGCACTTGTTTCCAAGTAATGTAAGTGAGGTTCGAGAGCTCACCTGTGTCAAGAAAATTGCCCCATATCCAGTAAATTCAGCATAGTACGTTTCATTGCCTTCTGCACTGTAAATTCTATGATAAATTCTATGATTGGGCAAGTTTGATACATTATCTGGACATACTCATTACATAGGCTCTCCTACTCCTCATCACCCGTCCTCACGACCCCACTTATCTCATACACACAACACAGGAGTTGAAAAAGGCATGCTTGTTCTGACCTGCCAAAATTCATTGCCCAACAAACTGTAAATAGAAAGTTTTGATGACAAGATACAACATAGGAAATAGGAGCAGTAAACCAGACAGTCTGGTGAGTCTGCACTGCCATTCAATTGAGTATGACTGATTTTTGGCTTCATCTCTACTTTACTTTCCCTTACCCCCCCTCCACATGCCTTGAATTCTAGGACACCAAAAGTCTGTCCACCTCAGCCTGAAATATGTCCAAAGATGGAGCAGCCACAACCCACTAGGCGAGGTGTTAGAAAACAAAGGTAGCTTTAATAGAATTAGATTTGTATTAGTAAACTTAGAAATAAGGTACAGTTGTGTTTACTTTAATGTTTCTGCACCAGGAAGGGTAAATGCTATAGTTAGATTAATGTTGGACAAGGTGTTTTGTATATGTGGGGGCTGGTTAAGTTCCAACTGTGTTCCTATTGTGCTTAGAGGGAGCTACGGCATTAAGAATAAATACACCTGCAGTGGTTGCTTAGCAACTGCAGCCTTGTAAGTTAGAGTAGCTTTTAAATTTTAGTTTAGTTTGTTTGATTGCAATTGAAGATACGTCGTAAGAGGGAAGGCAGCTCTCAGCTGTGCGAGAAGCAGATGGTTTAAACTAGAGAGGGAACATCTCACTCAGCTTTGCCAGAAGAAAAGTCACACCATGGAGTAATGATTAAGAAAAAAAGTGCAGGGATCTGAAGAGCAACTAGTTAAGGAAACTAGAGAAATGAACAGGAGTTTCCAAGAAATCCAAGGTTAAGGGTACTAGAACAGAGAACTAGAGAGCTGAGAAAGCGGCTGAGACGCCTGAAATATATCTGAAGTGATTTTCAGGTTTGAGAGACTTTTTTTTAAACAAACAATTTTTAATCAGGTATTTTTGGTAACAAACAACCACTGTACAAAAACAATAGAGTGCAAAGAACAGTAATCAAAAAGCAACCGCCGACATCCATCCCTCCAAGGCCCGCCTATTTAACTCCCTGTTCTATACTACCCTAACCCCACCTCACACCCCCTCCCCCTCCCCCCTCCCCCCCCCCCCCCCCCCCCCCCCCGCACGATTAATTCTCCGCAAAGAAGTCAATGAATGTTTGCATCTTTTCCAGGCCGAGAAAGCTCGCCATGTCGGTTAACCAGGCCTCTGACTTCGGAGGCCTAGACTCCCTCCAAGCCAGTAATATCCGTCGCCGGGCTACCAAGGAGGAAAAGGCCAGAACATCCACCTCTCTCTGCTCCTGGACACCCAGGTCTTCCAACACCCCAAAGATCTCTATCCCTGGACTCATTTCCATCCTTGTCTTCAATACCCTGGACATGACATCCGCGAACCCCTGCCAACATCCCCTAAGTTTTGAGCATGCCGGAACATGTGGACATGGTTCGCCAGTCCACCCGCACACCTGACACACTTGGCTTCCACCCAAAACATCTACTCATTCGGGCCGCTGTCATGTGCGCCTGGTGCACCACCTTAAATTGGATCAAGCTGAGCCTTGCGCATGTAGCGGTCGCGTTGACCCTGCTCAGCGCCCCCTCACCTTTCTAAGCTGCTCCACTGCCTTGCCCGTGGACAGTACCCCAAACTCAGCCTGCAGCCTTTGATGCTCCCTCAACAGTTCCGCCCCTGGGATCACCGCATACTTCCGGTCTACCCGTAGGATCTCCTTGATCAGTCGGTCCGTCTCTGCCCTGTCCGTCCTGTCCCTATGAGCTCGGATTGAAATCAACTCCCCTCACCACTGCCTTCAGCGCCTCCCAGACCATCGCTGCTGAGACTTCCCGTGTCACTGACCTGCAGGTAGTCCCACATGCACTTCCCTACTCTCTCGCACACCGCCTCGTCCGCCAACAAGCCCACGTCCAATCTCCACTGTGGGTGTTGGAAGCTCTCCTCACTGGCCTGCAGTTCCACTCAGTGTGGGGCATGGTCCGAGATAGTGATGGCTGAGTACCCCGTGTCCACCACCCCCGCCAGCAGATCCCTACTCAAAATGAAAAAAAAAAAAAAAAATCGATCCGGGAATACACTTTATGTACATGCGAGTAGAAAGAAAACTCCCTGGCCGTCGGCTGCCTAAACCTCCATGGGTCAATCCCCCCCATCTGCTCCATGAACCCTACCGGCTCCTTGCCATCGCTGGCATCCTCTGCGTTTTCGAGCACGAACGGTCCAGGCTGGGGTCGATAACCGTATTAAAATCCCCTCCCATCACCAGCTTGAGAGAGTCCAGATCCGGTATATTCCCCAGCACCCTCTTGATGAATTCAACATCGTACCAGTTCGGCACATAGACATTAGCCAATACCACCTTCCTCCCCTCCAGCTTACTGCTCACCATAACATAACGGCCCCCACCCGTCCCAAACTATACTGCCCGCCTGGAAATGCACCCGCTTATTAATTAAGATCACCATCCCTCTCGTCTTGGTATCTAGCCCCGAATGGAAGACCTGGCTGACCCAGCCCTTCCTCAGCCTAACTTGATCCGCCACTCTCAGGTGTGTCTCCTGCAACATCACCACGTCCGCTTTCAGAGCCCTCAGGTGCGCGAACACAGGGGCCCTCTTGACCGGCCGATTCAGCCCTCTAACGTTCCAGGTGATCAGCCTGGATGGGGGGGGGGGGGGCACCGCTATTGTCCCACTTGCAGCTCCTGGTACGTTTGGCCCACTGGAGGACACACACTTTATCCAAAAATCTGTGGAACTGAACCACCATCGCCCTGTCCACCTCCAACAGCCGGGGAAAAGCCGCCTCCCTCAGAAGCTTCTGGAACATATTTACCACAAAAGCGCCAGCATCAGCCCCCTCAGGGAGACCAACAATTCTTAAGTTCTGCCGGTGCGGGCTGTTCTCCAGCTCTTCCACCTTTTCTAACAGCCTTTTCTGCTGATCTTTCAGCATCCCCACCTCCAGCTCCACCACCGTTTGGTGTTCCTCCTGGTTCGCCAGCGCTTTCTCCAACTTCTGGATCGTCCGATCCTGGGCATCCAGCCTACGTTCCATCCGATCGACCGACCCCTTTATTGGGTCGAGACAATCTCGTTTCTGTCTGGCGAAGCCCTCTTGGATGACCTGCACCAGCTCCTCCATCGATGGTTGGGCCGTCGCAGCAAGTGTCCGAACCTCAGCCATGTTAGCTTCAGCAGCCACTTCTACCCAGCCCTTACTTATCTTTCTATTTCTTCCCTTACGATTCCTTGGGGTTCTCCGTTCCATGCACCACTGTGTGGATCCAGTGCTTAAATGCCCGCACCTTCAAAATCAGAACTCAAAGCCACGAAAAAGTCGGGGAAAAAGGTCCAAAAGCCCGGCCAGAGTGGGAGCCTCAAAAGTATGCGACTTACTCCCTCATAGCCGCCACCGAAAGTCCAGGTTTGTGAGATTTAACTACAACGCAAGTTCAAATAACTATGGAGATTGGTGAAAGAGTTTGTGTAGAAACAGTTAGGACAAAGGAAACCCACAAGTGGGTGATGTAAATTACTCAACTGCACTTTGTTGTTTAAAATGGAGCAGAAGCTTCGTTAAGTGTCATTTGGGAAACCTGGACTGGATTTCAGAATGCAGACCACTACAGGAAATCATTAAGAGAAGATTTTCATTGAGCCAGGCTTGGACCGGTCGAGCCAGAGATCGGGGAAGGTATCGGCGGTTGCAAAGGAGCTGAAGGGGTTTCTGGAGCACCTGGTGGGGGCGGACCCGTGGCTGTTCGGGAGGCCGAGTGAGAGTTTTTTTTTTCTTATTTTTCCCATGTGCATCGGGTGTACTCCCAGATTGATTCATTTTTGGTGGACAAAATGTTGCTCGCGGGGGTGGTCAACTCGGCGATCATAGTTTCAGACCATGCGCCGCGCTGGGTGGATTTACGAATGGACTGGGGGGGGGGGGGGGGGGGGGGCAGCACCATTCAGGGGTATGTGGAACTTAGAGTATGGGAGAGGTTACAGCAGCCATGCTGTTGGGGGGTGGGGTGGTACACAATGCAGTGGTTAAGGGGGAGTTCATTTCGAACCAGAACACAGGGAAAAGGAGGATCTGGCACTGATGGCAAGACTGGTGGATGAGATTTTGAAAGGAGGTACTCGGAAGGCCCTGGAGGCAGGGGTATTGAAGGAGAGACAGAGGCTCCAGATAGAGTTTGAGCTGGTGTCCACAGGGAAGTTTTTTGGATGGGTTGGAGTTTCCCACGGTTGAGGGTGGTCTGGCGGAGTGGCTGGAGGCCCCCATTGGGTTGATGGAAGTGACGGAGAGTATGGGGGCGATGGAGGCCCGGAAGGTCCCGGGCCCGGATGGGTTCCTAGTGGAGTTTTATGAGAAATTTGGACTTGGGCCTCTGCTGTTGAGGACGTATAATGGAGGTTAGGAAAAAGGGGGAGCTCCCCACTACACTATCGCAGGCGTCTATTTCCCCGATACGGAAGATGGACAAGAGCAGTGTGGGTCCGACCGTCCGATATTGTTGCTAAATGGGGACGCCAAGCTGCTGGCTTTAAGAGGCGCGATGTGCTGCCAATGACGCAGTGACGGGGCGGGTGCAGACAGTGAAGATGATGGTGCTGCCAAGACTCTTGTTTGTATTTCAGAACCTCCCGATCTTCGTTACAATGTCATTTTTTAAGAAGGTTGATTTGGGGGTTTGTATGGGCGGGGAACACCCCACGGGTCAAGAAGGCTCCTTTGGAACTAGGTTGGGGGGGGGGGGGGAAAGAGGAGGAGGAGTGAGATGAAATATTACTGGGCGGCTAACATCGCTATGGTTAGGAAGTGGGGGAGGGGTCGGGATGGGGGCGGATGGAGACGGCCTCTTGCAGGGGAACGAGTTTAGGGGCACTGTTGACGGCGCCTCTGCCGTGCGGGCTGGCTATGCACTCCATGAGCCCACTGGTGGTGTCAGCCTGGAGGGTATGGGACAGTGAAGGCAGTATCTGAGATTGGAGAGTGCCTCGGTGTGGACACCAATTTGTGACAACCACAAGTTTGTACTGGGAGGGCTGGATGAGAGGTTTCGGGGGTGGCGGCGAGCAGGGATTGAGTGGTTTGGGGACCTGTTTATAGAGGACAGATTTGCGAGCCTAGAGGACCTGGAGGAGGAATACAAGTTGCCCAGTGGGAACGGATTTGGGTACTTACAGGTCCGAGCTTTCGTAAGGAGGCAGTTGCCGTCCTTTCCTGGGTTGCTGCCCACGAGATTGCAGGATAAGGTGCTGTCGAGAGAGGGAGTAGGAGAGGGGACGGTGTCCGAGATCTAGAAGGAGCTGATGGACTGGGAGGCAGCCCCGAAAGGAGATGTTAAATGGAAATGGGTGCGAGCTGGGGCGGGACATGGAAAGAGGCACTGCAGAGAGTAAATGCGTCCTCATCATGTACAAGGCTCAGCCTTATTCAGTTCAAAGCAGTTCACGGAGCACATATGACGGTGGCTAGGATGAATAGGTTCTTTGAGGGAGTAGAGAGCAGGTATGGACGGTGCCTGGGGGGCCTGTGAACCATGTCCACATGTTCTGGGCATGTCCGAATTTGAAGGGGTTCTGGCAGGGATTTGCGGAAGTAACGTCCGAGGTGTTGGGGTGAAGGTGGTCCCGAGCCCAGCAGTAACGATATTTGGGGTGTCGGAAGACCCGGGAGCCCAGGGTGCAAGAGAGACCGAAGTCTTGGCCTTGGCCTCCCTGATAGCCTGGAGACGGATTTTGTTTGGGTGGAGGGACTCGGAGCCAGTGAAATAGGGGTTATGGGTGAGCGACCCAGCTGAATTCCTGAGGTTGGAAAAGATTGGGAGGGGGGGAAATAAGGGGGTTAAAATGAGGAAGCCAGGAACAGGAGGAGACAGGCCCCAGGCAGGGGGGGGATTTCAAAAAGAGGTAGATTTCAAAATATGTTTTTGGAAGTGGAGTTTGGAAACTCTCATGTGACAACCAGCTGGGAGTGGATTCGAGGAGACATCAATAAACATTCACTTGGGTTCAGAATGGAGTGTATTTGCCCATAGTCATCTAGTGTGCTTAAAAGGGACTTATTAGTAGGACCATTGTAGATCAAGATGTACTTTGTAATTCTTGTTAACCCTAAACCGGTGTGTAATTGTTCAGCAAAGGGGGGAGTAAACGCATATTGTATCATAGTCCAATTTTTTTACATGGTAAATTTAAAAATTCCTTTGTTGTTAAAACTAATTAGCAATCCTGTGACTATTAAAAAAATAGTAAAAGTTACGAGGGCGACATTCTCCGGTCCACCAGCCCAGTGTTTCTCGGCGGCATGCCGTTCGCTGGTGGCAGGATTCGATCTTCCCATTGATTGTCAATGGGATTTTCCATTGTAACCACCACATGCCACCACAAAACCCACTGGCGGGGGTGCGCTGCCGGCAGGAAAATTGAGTCACAACGACCAGAGAATTCCAGCCTTGTTCTTTTGAGCCAGGGTTCCGTTCTGCAATCTTCCCATCCAATTATATCAATGGGATCGTAATATAAAGAATTCTGAAGATTCACAGAGGGACAACATTTCTCCTCATCTCAGTCCTAAATGATCCTTATCCTGAGGGTGTTCCCATGCTCCAAATTCGCCAGCCAGGGAAACAATCTCTATGTCTACCCTACCAAGCCCTTGAAACTTCTTCCATTTGGCAAGAGATACACAAGTCTGAGAAAACGCACAAACAGATTCAGAAACAGCTTCTTCCCCGCTGTTACCAGACTCCTAAACGTCCGTCTTCTGGACTGACCTAATTAATACTACACTCCTGTATGCTTCACCCGATGCCTACCTTTATTTATTTACATTGTGTACCATGTGTTGTTATGTACTTATTATGTACTTTCTTTTCTTTTCATGTACTAAATCATCTGTTTGAGCTGCTCGGAGAAAAATACTTTTCACTGTACCTCGGTAAACGTGACAATAAACAAATCCAATCCAAAACAGAAAATATTGGACAATCTCAGCAGGTCTGACAGCATCTGTGAAGAGAGAGAAGGGAACTAATATTTCGAGTCTGGATGACTCTTTGTCAAAACTTTGACCATGATGGATTGGGAAACATTACTGAAAGGAAGGACATTGGAACTGCAATGGCAGGCATTCAAGGAATGAATATGTGAACTCCAAAAGTTGTTGATTCCTATTTTGCACAAGAGTGGAAACGGAACTATGGCCAAACCATGGCTTACAAGGGAAATAATATCGTATTAGATTCAAATAAGCATATAAATTGGCCAAAAAAAAACAATAGACCCGAGGATTGGGAGCAGTTTAAAATTCAACAAAGGCAGACCAAGGATTAAGGGGAATGACAGTAAGTTAGCGGGAACATAAAAATTGACTATAGGCATGTAAAAAGAAAAAGATTGACAGAAACAGGAAATTCATAATGGGGAATAGAGAAATGGCTGAGTACTAAAGGAAGTGGTCCTAGAAACAGTAGATCCATTGGTTGCCATTTTCCAAAATTCTTTGGACTCCGGAATGGTTCCTATAGTTAGACGGGTAGCTAATGTAAGCCCGCTATTCAAAAAGGGAGGCGAAGATTTCATAGTACAGCATTTGGAAAACAGCTGTGTAATATGACAAACTCAGCATGGATTTATGAAAGGGAAATCATGCTTGACAACTGTACTGGAATTCTGTGAGGATGTAACTAGTAGAGTTGACCAGGGAGAACCAGTGGATATGGTTTATTTAAGATTTTCAGAAGGCCTTCGACAAGGTCTCACATAGTACACTACAGTTAAAGCGCATGGAATTGCGGGTAGTGTCTCGCGATGGATAGAATGCTGGTTAGGAGACAGGAAGCAAAACGTTGGAATAAATGGATATTTTTCCAATTGGCAGGCAGTAAGTAGTGAGGTACTACAGGGATCAATGCTAGGACCCCAGCTGTTCATATTCTATATTAATGATTTGGACAAGGGAACTAAGTATATTATTTTCAAATTTGCAGATGATACAAAGCTGGGTGTGAGGGTGAACTGAGGAGGAGGATGCAAAGATGCTTCAGCATGATTTGAACATGCTGAGTGGGCATATGCATGACAGATGCAGCATAATGTGGATAAATGTGAGGTTATCCACTTTGATAGCAAACATCAGAAGGCAGATTACTTGAATGGTTGTAAATTGAGAGAGGTGGATACTCAGCGCGACGTTGGCATCCTCATGCATCAGTCGTGGAAAATAAACGTGCAAGGACAGCAGGTAGTAAAGGCAAATGGTATGTTGGTCTTCAGAGCAAGGGGATTGGAGTATAGGAATAGGTATGCTTGACTGCAATTGCACAGGGCGGTGGTAAAGCCATACCTGGAATAGTGTGTGCAATTCTGATGTCCTTATCTTAGGAATGATGCTCTTGCTATAAAGGGAGTGCAGCGAAGGTTTACCAGGCTGATTCCTGGGATGACAGGACTGTCATAAGAGGAAAGATTAAGTTGGCTCGGATTATATTCATAGGAGTTTAGAAGAGCAAGAGGGGATCTCATTGAAACTTATAAAATTGTAACAGGATTAAACAAAGTAGATTCAGAAAGAATGTTCCCGTTGGTAGGGGAGTCCAGAATTAGGGTCATTTAGAGAATATGGGGTAAATCTTTTAGGACTGAGGAGAATTCTCTTCACCCAGAGAGTAGTGAATCTGTGGAATTCACTACCACAGAAAGTAGTTGAGGCAAAAACGCTGTGTCATTTCAAAAAGGAATTAGATATAGCTATTGAATTTGATGATCAGCCATGATCATAATGAATGGCGGAGCAGGCTCAGGGGCCAAATGGCCTGCCTATCCCTGCTTCCAATTTCTCCGAGTTTCTATGTAAACCTCAGTGCAGTTTACTCAGCTTCTCATCATCGCTATAAAGATTGAATATGAAATGAATAGGGTAGATGTGCCAGTACTAATCACCGTATAAAATCAGACCCTTATGTGCGGTTTATAACCAACTGAAAAATGATTCTAAGGGTTGACTAACATTGAGCATGGCGTGCCATTTTCACTCTGATGCGTGCAGATTATTTCTAATTAGGCTTTAGGCAAGATTATGGCATGTAAATTTCTACTATAAAAATCTACTAATATAGAAATTGGATCTATATATTGTAAAAACTGTTCTTCATGCCACATTCTATCCCACAACACAAATATTGAGAGATTCATAGGATGAATTTACATGCAGCTAAAAGGGGCGATATTCTGCATCATGTAATCAGCATAGAACTAAATGAGTCAAAGTAACAGAGTGTAAATGTTTCCTGACTCTTCACTTTGGATTTCCCTCAGTTTTGTTTCTTCATGCAACTCGTACACCCAGTTGCATTCTTTTCCTCTTATGTGATCTATTATTTTCATTTCTCCCCGATTTTCTTTGTTTGGATTTGTTTATTGTCACGTGTACTGAGGTACAGTGACAAGTATTTTTCTGCGAGCAACTCAAACAGATCATTTAGTACATGAAAAGAGAAAAAAAGAAAAAGAAAATACATAATAGGGCAACACAAGGTACACAATGTAAATACATAGACAACGGCATCGGGTGAAACATACAGGAGTGTAGTATTAATCAGGTCAGTCCATGAGAGGGTCGTTTAGGAGTCTGGTAACAGCAGAGAAGCTGTTTTTGAATCTGCTCTTGCGTGTTCTCAGATTTTCATATCTCCTGACCGATGGGAGGAAGTTGGAAGAGTGAATAAGCTGGGTGGGAGGGGTCTTTGATTACACTGCCCGCTTTCCCCAGGTAGCGGGAGGTGTAGATAGAGTAAATGGATGGGAGGCAGGTTTGTGATAGGTATAGGGATAGGGACTTGGAAATCATTAATAGCTAGAGGAGGCTGGGACGTTTTTTTTTTTTAAAAGGCTTCATTGTTTTTTTTTTTTTAAAAGGCTACATTGAGAAAAATCACAGGGTCTTCCTTGTGAATTGTTCACCTTTCTTGCCACACTGCATTAAATGGCAGATACTTGACATTGATGTTGACTAATCTTACAAAATATAGCATGCCAAAGTTCCTAAAAGATTGTACTCAGGTTCACAATAGGTGGGGGATATGGGCTGTGAAGAGAAACATTGAATAGGATTATCATAACTTAAGACAGCTATTTATTGTAGCAAACGCAACTCTAATACAGCTGTACATAGAATATACAAACATCCATTAAAAAAACAAATCTACATCTTTTGAGGACTGTACAGGAATTTCAAGCCATTTGGAAGTCGCACAATTATTGTGGCTGGGGTAGCAACATGTTAATCAAGTGTCAGTTAAAGGCAGTTCATAGACTAAATGCAAAAGTTACCATGAAAATAAAAGAGAGATGAGTGAGTGATGTCAAAAAGAAAGCACCCTCTAGGTTCAGTTACTTAAAAAATTTCAACTGTGTAAAAATGGAACAATGTTGCTATAATTTCGGTCATCACCACTACCCATCTCTAAGATGGTCCCACCACAAGTATGGTTCAGATTACAGCCTTCACAATAAAAGATGGACAGGAGGAGGAGAAGAAAAATAGACCACAAATAGACCATTAAGAAATTAAAGCAGAAAGTTACTAAATGCAGCCATACAAATTAATTCAATATAGAAAAAGCGTTCCCTTCACTCTATACTACTGGCTCCATTTACAACAATAAAACCTGCAGTGAGAAATGCTCACAGTTCCTGCTCTTTATCTGCTAAGTTAGTAATGGCAAAATGGCACACATACTCAAAATGCATGTGTTTTTTTTTAAAAAGTGGTCCTCAAATAGAGAGCAGATGCAAATTTGAAATAAATTGTGACAGTCAACTCTTGAAATATTAAGTTGTAAATTGTGTTACTGCAGGCTGTCTGGTGTTACATTAGCTGCTTTTAATACAGGAGCCTAGCAAACTGCTTTGAGGAAGATCACAACAGTTTGCCTAACAAGGGGTTCAAGATGCATTTACTCATTTTATCGTGTCCTACTGCCAAAATCTTTGTTAATTTTAGCAAAGCCTCATACAATCATTTTATGTTTCCTGTCTAGTTTAGCTTTCTGTTCTCAAACATTGCTATTTTGCTCACATATAGGACTGAGTAGCTACAAGTCACAAACACGAGATCTGGAACCATGCTATAGTGATTACCTTAAAGATTTATCAACGACTTTTGTCCGATAAACCTCTTCCTGGTCCAGCTTTATAGTACAGAAACAATCCCGCATCTTGTTTGGACCATGGTATGGAGGTAGGTTCTTGGCTTCGCCTGTTGAACAAGAGAGCAATGTATAAAATAGCTCACAGAAATAATAAATGCATAGCTTACCTGCATAACACAATATCCTAATGTAACAATAATCTATGATAAATATAATCGTCCATCTACTCATCTTAATGAATAAGGATTTAAGAAAAACGAAAAGCTCCCTAACGAGCATGGACACGGCTCCACATTGCAGTTGCTGACACAGTTAGCTCTCAATAGCAACTACCATAACAAAGGGACATGTACCCTTTACCCCAGGTCATTTTCAGAGAATTCTTAATAAAACTGCTGAAGACCTATCATACTGTATGAAAATCTAAAAGGTCATTTAATACTGCACAATGTCAAAATGTGTAATGTACAGCAACACAGACTTGAGCAACATTTACCACAATACAAAGTTACATTGCAACACAGTGGAAAAAGAAACCTTCTCATGACTCAATTTAAAATGACTTAGTAATTCTGCAAAAACTGAAGATCAGAGTTCCCGAAAGCTTTTTCCTTCAAATCGATTGCCAAAATCAAGGAAAAAGAGAAACCTTATTTTACTTGAAAGGCTTCAAAGAACTGGGAAAACAACTCCGCTTCTGAATGACACAGGAGTGGAGAAAGAAGCTTATTTGAAATTATTGATACAAGAATGTTTTTTCTTCAATTTCGCGACAGAGGAAATTACCTGCTTACCACTTTAAACTTCAACTGCCACTAGCATACGCTGTACAGGTAAAGATTGCCACCTCCATTTAATGTAAGCACCCGCATCGCAAGATTATTGATAAGAATATGTAGTATTTACTCCAGATCCGCAAACATTTGCACTTAGTGCCACAAGTGCGTAAACACCAAGTCAGTTACGGAGTAGTGTCATACTGCTCCCAAACAACAATAACCAAAATTGCTGCTATTTTTCCTTTTCGGTGTTACTGCTAGTTTTCATAGAATTTACAGTACCGAAGGAGGCCGTTCGGCCCATCGAGTCTGCACCGGCCCTTGGAAACAGCACCCTACCTAAGCCCACAACATCCCCGTAACCCAGTAACCCCACCCAACTCAACCTTTTTTTGGACACTAAGGGCAATTTAGCATGGCCAATCCACCTAACCTGCACATCTTTGGACTGTGGGAGGAAACTGGAGCACCCAGAGGAAACCCACGCAGACACAGGGAGAAAGTGCAAACTCTGCACAGACAGTGACCCAAGCCAGGAATCGAACCTGGGACCCTGGAGCTGTGAAGCAACTGTGCTAACCACGGTGCTACCGTGCTTCCTCTCAGAAAACTTTTGAAGGGGTTTTTGCTTGGGAAATTTAAAACAAGCATCTAGGAATTAAATCAATTGCTGAGATAGACATAATTGAATAATAAAGCAGCCAACCTCTGACAGAGTATCTATACAAAATTGATGTTTCTGCAACTGTTGCATTAATTGGTTTCGGTTGCTGTTAGTAGAAGACTGCTGCCAGGAAGCACAGGATCTACCAGAGACCAAACACCCAATACTCCAACCACCACGGGGGCTTTAACGCAGATCACTATTCTATGCTAAACAATACTTAAAATGAATGTAGCGATACTGTCAAAATCAGTGTTTTATGAGAAACTAGACCAGACTGGGGAAATCGTTCTTCTAGCTAGACAGGTCAGATAGGATGCTGAAAATAATGAAATATTCAAGAGAATTGGGAAAAACTATTTCTCAATCAGTAACTAAAGGGCATACATACAAGATCAAAATTAAAACAATGAGGGGAAAGTTATGTTTTTTAATGCAGAAGACTAATACACTCAATGCCATACAAGCAATCACACTGGAAACAAAATTCTCAATACCTTTTATCAAAGACAATGAGAATTTACCACAAAAATCTCTTTTTTTTCCAAAATAGATAATGGGGAAAAGGACATGGGATGAGCAGCTAGTTCTTTGAGATCCAGCACAGGCATGGTTAATCAACTGGCCTCTTGCGTTTGCAAATTATTTTGGGAATCAGCACTTTCTGAATACGGGCAGGCTGATTGAAGCACAGTTCTACTACTACATCTATATCTTGACGACTGCACCAAACATCACTCAAGGCAGTAGTGACAAATGTCTAGAGGTTTTCTGGTTTAGCTCACTGGGCTAAATCGCTGGCTTTTAAAGCAGACCAAGGCAGGCCAGCAGCACGGTTGAATTCCCGTACCAGCCTCCCCGAACAGGCGCCGGAATGTGGCGACTAGGGGCTTTTTACAGTAACTTCATTGAAGCCTACTTGTGACAATAAGCGATTTTCATTTCATTTCATTCATTCATTTCATACAGCAACACATTAGAGAGAGACAAATGATGTGTGCATGTTGAGGCAGAATTTCCCAAATTGTCAATGCAAAAAAACCCCAAAAAATACATTTACTGTAAAACACAAGTGCACAAAGCTACGTTTAAAGTTCAGAAAAATGAAGTGAGCGCCTCCAACACATCTTACATACTTCCCTTGATGGTCAGATTGTCAATTAGTGTAATATTTAACCAGCTCAGGAAAAAATTAGAAATTAAACGAGCGATTTAACCAGTGTTGTGCCCACCACGAATCTGAGTGCACTGGTTAAACGGCAGGAAAGGACAAAGTCGAGATAGGCCCCGGGCGCGAATCAGTTTGGCATCTAACCTGCCCACTTGGTGGCGAGTTCCGGATCTCGGCCAAACATGACGAGCATATCATTAATCCCAATTAGCACCAATTTCCATCTCATTAACGAGATTGAAGTTGAATGTAACGGCCTCCCGGAAATTAAGTGGCACCCCAGCAAGAAATCACACGGGCGTCGTTTGGTCCTCCTTTTTTAAAAAAAATGTGAAGCTGGCACAATGTCTCATACAATGATTATTGCATCGCATTTCAATCAAGCCTTGAAGCCTGAACACTGCCTGAACTCAAGAAGCATCAGCACCACAGAGGCAGCAGCCAAAAACACCCAAGAGCTGGGCTTCAGCACGGATATCCTTGTGACCAAGGGGGGTGTTTGTATAAAAGGGGGGCACATGAGCACGGACACTGCACTCTCACCAGTCAACCCTGCAATCTCCAGGGCCCATTCCTCATAGAGGGTGAGGGCTCCGATATCTGGTACTCCACCACGTCTTGGCCCTTTCACACCTAATATGGGCCAACGCATCCTGCAAAGAGGGGACATTGTGAGCCGCCCGAGAGATGGATCGGGGGTCTATGGTAGGTGGCATGTGTGTGAACTACAACTTGACAAAATTATGAGGGGCATAGACAGGGTGGATAGTCACAGACTTGTTCCCAGGGTTAGAGGGGTCAATTACTAGGGGGCATAGGTTTAAGGTGCGAGGGGCAAGGTTTAGAGGAGATGTACGAGGCAAGGACTTTTTTTTTTTTTTTAAAAACAGAGGGTAGTGGGTGCCTGGAACTCGCTGCTGGAGCAGGTGGTGGAAGCAAGGACGATAGTTTAAGGGCCATCTTGACAAATACATGAATAGGATGGGAACAAAGGGATACGGACCCGGGAAGTGTAGAAGATTTTAGTTTAGACGGGCAGCATGGTCGGCGCAGGCTTGGAGGGCCTGTTCCTGTGCTGTACTTTTCTTTGTTCTTTGACATGAAGGGATTGTACTGGTGGGTGCCAGGGGGTGCTGAGGGACAAGCACAAAGACCAGACGCGGGGAGGGTGTGAGATGTCAGTCAGTGATTTGTTGTGGGGGTGGTGTGCGCATGTGCGTGGGGAAAGAGAAAGAGAACCAACTACGTCCAGAATCCTTGTGATGTCAGCAGCCCCAAAGCAAGGATCAGGTCTGCGCGCTGCCATGCTTGGGTGTTGACTGAGAGGGAACACTTAAAAGCATCTCCTCTTGTTAGCAGCGAGACGTTGAGGCATGGGTCCAGCGAATCAGACGGCAAGACACCGAGTAATGGCGAGAAGCTCGCGGAGGCTCATTTACGGCACTAAGTGCCATTGCATACGACCACGATCTCGCCAGCGCAGCCGTTGGGAAACACCCACCAATCAATCGCACTCAAAAATGACACACAACCTTTTGGGTTAAATCACGTCTCACATCTTGGAACAAAAAACAGATTTCTAAACACATATTGGCATGATGGTTTTAAAACAACTGGCTTCTTATTTTTAACTGAGTGGAGGCATCAGTATTTTTCAGGCAATTTTGCCATCTTTAAAACTGCAAGCCCCACATGCAAAGCACTTAAGGGAATCCTAAGAATTTCTAGACTATGGTGACTAACAACTGCAAACTGTTGGGCTGGGCGTTTCTAAATGACTAATAAGGAGTTATTAAACAGGAAAAGGTATAAATGATCGTCATCCCAGGGTATCATTCACATCCTTAACATGCATCAGAAATCTAAATCAACGTGAAAATATAAAGCAACTCTACCAGGAAATATGATCAATCACAATTTTGAAACTTCCTTTTTCAGTCTGAATATATTTCCAGTTAGCAGCAACATGTACAGACTCCCCTTGATGCTGGGAAGCAATATAAACCATAGTAAGCCAACTGGGAGGACAGAATTGTAAAAGAAAAAGCTCATTTTTACAGCCCCCATTTTATTTTCCCATAAAAACAGGGGGAAACACTGGGAGGAACTTAACTGCAAAAATAAGTAGATCTGGTACAGGTACGATGTTAAACTGTTCAAATGAAGTCTGATTCCTGACTGTAATCTGTTAACTTACGGTTTCAACAGGGGTGGGTCAAGGAATGGGCAACTAACTCGCTCCAGGAGACAGGCTGACAATTTAAATATTATAATGAGGTGGCGTGCCTCATTTGGAACCATTATTTTAAATTTAAATACTGGTTGGTCGAGTTTTCTCGGACGTGGGAAACCTGGCAGCTAAAGGGAGTAGAATTCACCCATCTCTCCTGCCAATTGGATACTAACCACCCCCAAGCCAACCTCCACCCTCTAAACTCCTCCACTATCACTTCATTTGACCTCCACCCGAGTACCTCTGGTCACTCCCCTCCTAAACTACAGCCTGATGCTAAAGCATCACTTGACTGATAGTCAACCAAATTGAAGCTGACTGCCTATGTTTGGGAAACTAAAAATGCTAATCAAGCCCTGCCATCATACTTGGCAGGTCTTTAGGTAAACCAGTTCTTCTGGGCTTCCCAACATCAAGGCAGCCCCAAGCTGCGTCCCATTCCTGCCTCAGAATTAACATCCGGCTTGCTGACAGTTGAAGCTTGCAACAGAACCCAACTATCTTCTTAACAAGTGCTTTTCCTCTTCAGAAGATTATAACTCTTGCTAGATTATAGCTGCATTGCTCATAAATATATCCATCCTGAATGATGGGAGAACCCAGCACTTCAGTGCAAAAGACAAGGCTGAAGCATTTGCTGCCTCCGGTCAATCCGATTCACTCCGTGTGATATCAAGAAATAGCTACAGGCACTGGATACTGCAAAGACTATTAACCCTGAAAACATTCCCACCTGAGTACTAAGTGTTCCAGAACTAGCTGCGCCTCTATCCAAGCTGTCCCAGTGCAGCTATGACAGTGGCATCTCCCCAACGATGTGGAAAATTGTCCAGGTATGCCCTGTCCACAAAAAGCAGGACAAATACAACCCAGCAGTCTATTCTGGATCATCAGCAAAGTAATGGAACGTGAGATCGACAGTGCTAGCAAGCAGCACTTACTCAGTAAAAACCTGCTCACTTACACTCTCAGTTTGGGCTCTTTAAGGGCCACTCAGATCCTAACCTCATTACAGCCTGAGTCCAGACATGGACAAAAGAGCAGAATTCAAGAGAGAAGGGGCGAAATTCTCCGACCCCCCGCCGGGTTGGAGAATCGCCGGGGGCTGGCATGAATCCCGCCCCCGCCGGTTGCCGAAGTCTCCGGCACCTGAAATTCGGCGGGGACGGGAATCGCGCCGGTTGGCGGGCCCCCCCCCCGCGCGATTCTCCGGCCCAGATGGGCCGAAGTCCCGCCGCTAAAATGCCTGTCCCGCCGGCGTAAATTAAACCACCTACCTTACCGGCGGGACAAGGCGGCGCGGGCAGGCTCCGGGGTCCTGGGGGGGGGGTGCGGGGCGATCTGGTCCCGGGCGGTGCCCACACGGTGGCCTGGCCCGCGATCGGGGCCCACTGATCCACAGGCGGGCCTGTGCCGTGGGGGCACTCTTTCCCTTCCGCCTCCGCCACGGTCTCCACCATGGCGGAGGCAGAAGAGACTCCCTCCACTGCGCATGCATGGGAATGCTGTCAGCGGCCGCTGACGCTCCCGCACATGCGCCGCCCGGAGAGGTCATTTCCGCGCCAGCTGGCGGGGCATCAAAGGCCTTTTCCGCCAGCTGGCGGGGCGGAAATTCGTCCGGCGCGGGCCTAGCCCCTTAAGGTTGGGGCTCGGCCCCCATTCCGCACCTTTGTGGCGGCGCGATGCCCGTCTGATTTGCGCCATTTTGGGCGCCAGTCATGCGGACATCGCGCCGTTTCCGGAGAATTTCGCCCAAGGTGAGTGTGTCTGTCCTTGACATAATGCAGAATTTGGCCAATTATTCGATCGAGGAGCCCTTGCAAAACTGGAGTCAATGGGAATCAGGGAGAACAACGGCACTGGTTGGAGTCATACCTAGGGCTCAGAAGGGAAGGGGGGAGAATAGAAAAGCAATAGTAGTAGGAGATTCAATGGTTAGGGGAATAGATAGGAGATTCTGTGGTCGCGAGCGAGACTCCCGGAAGGTATGCTGCCAGCCCCCGGCGATTCTCCGACCCGGCGGGGGGTCGGAGAATTTCGCCCCTTCTCTCTTGAATTCTGCTCTTTTGTCCATGTCTGGACTCAGGCTGTAATGAGGTTAGGATCTGAGTGGCCCTTAAAGAGCCCAAACTGAGAGTGTAAGTGAGCAGGTTTTTACTGAGTAAGTGCTGCTTGCTAGCACTGTCGATCTCACGTTCCATCACTTTGCTGATGATCCAGAATAGACTGCTGGGTTGTATTTGTCCTGCTTTTTGTGGACAGGGCATACCTGGACAATTTTCCACATCGTTGGGGAGATGCCACTGTCATAGCTGCACTGGGACAGCTTGGATAGAGGCGCAGCTAGTTCTGGAACACTTAGTACTCAGGTGGGAATGTTTTCAGGGTTAATAGTCTTTGCAGTATCCAGTGCCTGTAGCCATTTCTTGATATCACACGGAGTGAATCGGATTGACCGGAGGCAGCAAATGCTTCAGCCTTGTCTTTTGCACTGAAGTGCTGGGTTCTCCCATCATTCAGGATGGATATATTTGTGAGCAATGCTATAATCTAGCAAGAGTTATAATCTTCTGAAGAGGAAAAGCACTTGTTAAGAAGATAGTTGGGTTCTGTTGCAAGCTTCCACTGTCAGCAAGCCGGATGTTAATTCTGAGGCAGGAATGGGACGCAGCTTGGGGCTGCCTTGATGTTGGGAAGCCCAGAAGAACTGGTTTCCCTAAAGACCTGCCAAGTATGACGGCAGGGCTTGATTAGCATTTTTAGTTTCCCAAACATAGGCAGTCAGCTTCAATTTGGTTGACTATCAGTCAAGTGATGCTTTAGCATCAGGCTGTAGTTTAGGAGGGGAGTGACCAGAGGTACTCGGGTGGAGGTCAAATGAAGTGATAGTGGAGGAGTTTAGAGGGTGGAGGTTGGCTTGGGGGTGGTTAGTATCCAATTGGCAGGAGAGATGATGCACCGGCTCTTGGAAAGAGCACCCTACCCAAGGTCAACACCTCCACCCTATCCCCATAACCCAGCAACCCCACGGGCAATTTTGGACACTAAGGGCAATTTATCATGGCCAATCCACCTAACCTGCACATCTTTGGACTGTGGGAGGAAACCGGAGCACCCGGAGGAAACCCACGCACACACGGGGAGGATGTGCAGACTCCGCACAGACAGTGACCCAAGCCAGAATCGAACCTGGGACCCTGGAGCTGTGAAGCAATTGTGCTATCCACAAGGCTACCGTGCTGCCCCTTGTAGATGTTTCAATAAGATTAGGGAGGGTGGTAAAAGAGGTGGGGGGTGGCATTGTTAATTAGCGATAGTATAACAGCTACAGAAAGGCAGTTCGAGGAGTATCACCCTACTGAGGTAGTGTGGGTTGAAGTCAGAAATAGGAAAGGAGCAGTCACCTTGTTAGGAGTTTTCTATAGGCCCCCCAATAGTAGCAGAGATGTGGAGGAACAGATTGGGAAACAGATTTTGGAAAGGTGCAGAAGTCACAGGGTAGTAGTCATGGGTGACTTTAACTTCCCAAATATTGAGTGGAAACTCTTTAGATCAAATAGTTTGGATGGGGTGGTGTTTGTGCAGTGTGTCCAGGAAGCTTCTCTAACACAGTATGTAGATTGTCCGACCAGAGGAAGGGCAATATTGGATTTAGTACTTGATAATGAACCAGGGCAAGTGATAGATTTGTTAGTGGGGGAGCATTTTGGAGATAGTGACCACAATTCCATGACTTTCACTTTCGTAATGGAGAGGGATAGGTGCGTGCAATAGGGCAAGGTTTACAATTGGGGGAAGGATAAATAAGATGTTGTCAGACAAGAATTGAAGTGCATAAGTTGGGAACATAGGCTGTCAGGGAAGGACACAAGTGAAATGTGGAACTTGTTCAAGGAACAGGTACTATGTGTCCTTGATATGTATGTCCCTGTCAGGCAGGGAAGAGATGGTCGAGTGAGGGAACCATGGTTGACAAGAGAGGTTGAATGTCTTGTTAAGAGGAAAAAGGAGACTTATGTAAGGCTGAGGAAACAAGGTTCAGACAGGGCATTGGAGGGAGACAAGATAGCCAGGAGGGAACTGAAGAAAGGGATTAGGAGAGCTAAGAGAGGGCATGAACAATCTTTGGCGGGTATGATCAAGGAAAACCCCAAGGCCTTTTACACATATGTGAGAAATATGAGAATGACTAGAGCGAGGGTAGGTCCGATCAAGGACAGTAGCGGGAGATTGTGTATTGAGTCTGAAGAGATAGGAGAGGTCTTGAACGAGTACTTTTCTTCTGTATTTACAAATGAGAGGGGCGATATTGTTGGAGAGGACAGTGTGAAACAGATTGGTAAGCTCGAGGAAATACTTGTTAGGAAGGAAGATGTGTTGGGGATTTTGAAAAACTTGAGGATAGACAAGTCCCCCGGGCCTGACGGGATATATCCAAGGATTCTATGGGAAGCAAGAGATGAAATTGCAGAGCCGTTGGCAATGATCTTTTCATCCTCACTGTCAACAGGGGTGGTACCAGGGGATTGGAGAGTGGCGAATGTCGTGCCCCGGTTCAAAAAAAGGACGAGGGATAACCCTGGGAATTACAGGTCAGTTAGTCTTACTTCGGTGGTAGGCAAAGTAATGGAAAGGGTCCTGAAGGATAGGATTTCTGAGCATCTGGAAAGACACTGCTTGATTAGGGATAGTCAGCATGGATTTGTGAGGGGTAGGTCCTGCCTTACAAGTCTTATTGAATTCCTTGAGGAGGTGACCAAGCATGTGGATGAAGGTAAAGCAGTGGATGTAGTGTACATGGATTTTAGTAAGGCATTTGATAAGGTTCCCCATGGTAGGCTTCTGCACAAAGTAAGGAGGCATGGGATAGTGGGAAATTTGGCCAGTTGGATAACAAACTGGCTAACCGATAGAAGTCAAAGAGTGGTGGTGGATGGCAAATATTCAGCCTGGATCCCAGTTACCAGTGGCGTACCGCAGGGATCAGTTCTGGGTCCTCTGCTGTTTGTGATTTTCATTAATGACTTGGATGAGGGAGTTGAAGGGTGGGTCAGTACATTTGCAGACGATACGAAGATTGGTGGAGTTGTGGATAGTAAGGAGGGCTGTTGTCGGCTGCAAAGAGACATAGATAGGATGCAGAGCTGGGCTGAGAAGTGGCAGATGGAGTTTAACCCTGAAAAGTGTGAGGTTTTCCATTTTGGAAGGACAAATATGAATGCGGAATACACGGTTAACGGTAGAGTTCTTGGCAATGTGGAGGAGCAGAGAGATCTTGGGGTCTATGTTCATTCATCTTTGAAAGTTGCCACTCAAGTGGATAGAGCTGTGAAGAAGGCCTATGGTGTGCTCGCGTTCATTAACAGAGGGATTGAATTTAAGAGCCGTGCGGTGATGATGCAGCTGTACAAAACTTTGGTAAGGCCACATTTGGAGTACTGTGTACAGTTCTGGTCGCCTCATTTTAGGAAGGATGTGGAAGCTTTTGAAAAGGTGCAAAGGAGATTTACCAGGATGTTGCCTGGAATGGAGAGTAGGTCTTACGAGGAAAGGTTGAGGGTGCTAGGCCTTTTCTCATTAGAACGGAGAAGGATGAGGGGCGACTTGATAGAGGTTTATAAGATGATCAGGGGAATAGAGTAGACAGTCAGAGACTTTTTCCCCGGGTGGAACAAACCATTACGAGGGGACATAAATTTAAGGTGAAAGGTGGAAGATATAGGAGGGATATCAGAGGTAGGTTCTTTACCCAGAGAGTAGTGGGGGCATGGAATGCACTGCCTGTGGAAGTAGTTGAGTCAGAAACATTAGGGACCTTCAAGCAGCTATTGGATAGGTACATGGATTACAGTAGAATGATATAGTGTAGATTTATTTGTTCTTAAGGGCAGCACGGTAGCATTGTGGATAGCACAATCGCTTCACAGCTCCAGGGTGCCAGGTTCGATTCCGGCTTGGATCACTGTCTGTGCGGAGTCTGCACATTCTCCCCGTGTCTGCGTGGGTTTCCTCCGGGTGCTCCGGTTTCCTCCCACAGTCCAAAGATGTGCAGGTTAGGTGGATTGGCCATGATAAATCGCCCTTAGTGTCCAAAATTGCCCTTGGTGTTGGGTGGAGGTGTTGAGTTTGGGTAGGGGGCTCTTTCCAAGAGCCGGTGCAGACTCAAAGGGCCGAATGGTCTCCTTCTGCACTGTAAATTCAATGATAATCTATGATTAATCTAGGCCAAAGGTTCGGCACAACACCGTGGGCCGAAGGGCCTGTTCTGTGCTGTATTTTCTATGTTCTATGTTCTAGCACAAAGGAAGTTGGCTGTGGTTGTTGGTCAATCATCTCAGTCCCTGGACATCGCTGCAGTAGTTCATCAGGGTAGACAATGTCTCGTGTCCAACAATCTTCAGCTGCTGAATCATCAACCTTCCTTCCACCACAAGGTCAGAAGTCGGGATGTTAACTGATAATTGCACAATATTCAGCACCATTCAAAACTCAGATACTGAAGCAGTCCATGTCCATATTCAGCAAGATCTGGACAATATTCGGCTTTGGGCTGACAAGTGGCAAGTAATATTTGTGTCACAAAAGTGCCAGGCATTACCAACTCCAACAAGAGAGAATCTAACCATCTTCCCATGACATTCAATGGCATTACCATCATTTAAATCCTCCACTAACAACATCCTGGGGTGACCTTTGAACAGAAAATGAACTGGGCAAGTCATATTTATATGGCTACAAAAGCAGATCAGAGACTGGGAATTCTGTAGAGAGTAAGTCATCTCCTGACTTCACAAAGCCTTTCAGCCATCGACAAGACAAATCTGGAGTGCAATGAAATACTCTCCACTTGCCTGGATGAGTGAAGCTCCAACAGCAGTCAACAATCTCAAAACCATCCAGGACAAAGCAGGCCACTTAATTGGCACTCATCTATCACAATCAATATTCACTCCCTCCACCATTGAATCAGTGTGGTGGCAGCATGTAACAATTATAAAATACACTGCAGCCACTGACCAAGGCTCCTTCAACAGCACCTTCCAAATCTGCAATCTCTACCACCAAGGCGACAGGGAACACCACAACCTACAAGTTCACCTTCAAGCCATACACCATCCTGGCTTGGAAATACAATGCCTTTTGTTCCCACCATCACGGGGCCAAAATCCTTGCGCTCCCTTCCTAACATTGTGTATGTTCTTACACATGGACTGTAACGGTTCGAGGAGGTATTCCATCACCACCTTCTCAAGGGCTATTAAGGATGGACCATAAATGCCAGCATAGCCAGGGCACCCACATCCCATGAGTTAATGAAAAAATACTTTCATTAACCAGGACCTTAGCAATTGACCACTTTCAAATGTTCTGCCAACACAGCTGGGAACACAAGACATTTCAGGGGTGTAGAGACACAGATAGAAGTAAACCTAATTCCCGCCCATGCTGGACATTAATACACATGCACTCTGCAACACAAGTGAATGACCAGCAATTACAAGCAAGAACACAAGTAATTTTTTGTCCCTTTCCTACAGCAGGTCTTATCAGTCCAATGGTCACAGTCCACTCACCTGCACCATGAAACCTACCTGCTCTGCCTGACTTAGGTTCAGTCATATCATATGAGGAGATACGGAAATGCCTCATGTCTAAGATGACACAAATTAAACTAATTTGCAGTGGAGAAACTATACTGAAGCATTGAGCGGAAAATCAAGATTCACAAAGGAAGTTGTTGCCTTTTAATTTTGATCATCCTGTAACAGAAACACTTTCATTGTCGTTGGATGAATGAAGAGGCAAACAACACAAATAATTCCAGTTGTCACACAACAACAGTCAGACCTGTGCTCTTCGTTGAGGGGGAGCAAGAGGGAGATTACAAAGTGACCCAATTCAAACTTGCATTTAATTGGTTCATCATGATCAAATATGTACTACCAAGCACCAGTTATTAAAAATTATGTGGGCAGCACGGTGACGCAGTGGTCAGCACTGCTGCCTCAAGGCTCAGAGGACCCAGGTTTGATCCCAGCCCTGGGTCACTGTCAGTGTGGGGTCTGCACATTTTCCCCGTGTCTGCGTGGATCTCCCCCCACCAACCCAAAAGACATGCAGGGTAGGTGGATTGGCCATGCTAAATTGCTCGTTAATTGGACTATTTTTTCAACCAGGGAGAGATGGTGGCATAGTGGTATTATCGCTGGACTAGTAATCCAGAGACCTTAGAACATAGAAAACATAGAAAATACAGCACAGAACAGGCCCTTCGGCCCACGATGCTGTGCCGAACTTTTGTCCCGAGATTAAGAACAAATTAATATACACCCCATCATTCTACCGTAATCCATGTACCTATCCAATAGCCGCTTGAAGGTCCCTAATGTTTACGACTCAACTACTTCCACAGCATGTGCATTCCATGCCCTCACTACTCTCTGGGTAAAGTACCTACCTCTGACATCCCCCACTATTCACCTTAAATTTATGTAATGGTTTGTTCTACCCGGCGGAAAAGTCTCTGTCTGACTACTCTATCTAGTCCCCTGATTATCTTATAAACCTCTATCAAGTCTCCCCTCATCCTTCTCCGTTCTAATGAGAAAAGGCCTAGCACCCTCAACCTTTCCTCGTAAGACCTACTCTCCATTCCAGGCAACATCCTGGTACATCTCCTTTGCACCTTTTCCAAAGCTTCCACATCGTTCCTAAAATGAGGCGACCAGAACTGCACAGTCTCCAAATGTGGCCGTACCAAGGTTTTGTACAGCTGCATCATCCCCTTACGGCTCATAAATTCAATCCCTCTGCTAATGAACGCTAGCGCACCATTGGCCTTCTTCACAGCTCTACCCACTTGAGTGGCAACTTTCAAAGATCTATGAACATAGACCCCCCAAGATCTCTCTGCTCCTCCACATTGCCAAGAACCCTACCGTTAACCGTGTATTCCGCATTCATATTTGTCCTTCCAAAATGGACAACCTCACACTTTTCAGGGTTAAACTCCATCTGCCACTTCTCAGCCCAGCTCTGCATCCTATCTATGTCTCTTTGCAGCCGACAACAGCCCTCCTTACTATCCACAACTCCACCAATCTTCATATCGTCTGCAAATGTACTGACCCACCCTTCAACTCCTTCATCCAAGTCATTAATGAAAATCACAAACAGCAGAGGACCCAGAACTGATCCCTGCGGTACACCACTGGTAACTGGGCTCCAGGCTGAATATTTGCCATCCACCACCACTCTCTGACTTCTATCGGTTAGCCAGTTCATTATCCAACTGGCCAAATTTCCCACTATCCCATGCCTCCTTACTTTCTGCATAAGCTACCATGGGGAATCTTATCAAATGCCTTACTAAAATCCAGGTACACTACATCCACTGCTTTACCTTCATCCACGTGCTTGGTCACCTCCTCAAGGAATTCAATAAGACCTGTGAGGCAAGACCTTCCCCTCACAAATCCGTGCTGACTATCCCTAATCAAGCAGTGTCTTTTCAGATGCTCAGAAATCCTATACCTCAGTACCCTTTCTATTACTTTGCCTACCACCGAAGTAAGACTAACTGGCCTGTAATTCCCAGGGTTATCCCTATTCCCTTTTTTGAACAGGAGCACGACATTCACCACTCTCCAATCCCCTGGTACCACCCCTGTTGACAGTGAGGACGAAAAGATCATTGCCAACGGCTCTGCAATTTCATCTCTTGCTTCCCATAGAATCCTTGGATATATCCCGTCAGGCCGGGGGGACTTGTCTATCCTCAAGTTTTTCAAAATGCCCAACACATCTTCCTTCCTAACAAGTATCGCCTCGAGCTTACCAGTCTGTTTCACACTGTGCTCTCCAACAATATGGCCCCTCTCATTCGTAAATACTGAAGAAAAGTACTCGTTCAAGACCTCTCCTATCTCTTCAGACTCAATACTCAATCTCCCGCTACTGTCCTTGATCGGACCTACCCTCGCTCTAGTCATTCTCATATTTCTCACATATGTGTAAAATGCCTTGGGGTTTTCCTTGATCCTACTCGCCAAAGATTTTTCATGCCCAGAGTCATGTTCGAATCCCACCATGACAAATGGTGAAATCGGAATTCAATAAAAATCATGTGACTCCAGATCCCCAGCAATGTGGCTGCCTCTTAAATGTCCTCAGGGATGGACAACAATGCTGGTCCAGCCAGCGAAGCCTACATCCCATGAACGAATAATTTTTTAAAAAGAGTACAGAGTCGTAAAATGAGTTACCAGGAAAGGCCACTGAAGCAAACTGTATAAATGGATACAAGAGGCATGATGAGAGAAGGCAAAACAATTAAGCTATCAAATGATAGGTAATCATCATGTAGAATACATTCAACCAAAATTTTGGAAACTATTGTGATGGTAATATCAGGTGTTTCTGCTCCAACAATCACAATCAATTGAGTTCCATTAAATAACCTTGTTCAATTGGTACAATAATTCAAAAACCTCTAGGCATCATAAATCAGAACTAGAAGACGTATTCCTCTATCTGGAGAGAATTTTAAAAATGAACCGTTAACTGCTTGTTCCAAATGAAATTTCATAAACTCTGCACAATAATAAATCCCAATTTTCTGGAAGTGCATCAAATAACAAACTGCTTTAATTTTCCACTATATGATTTACTCATGGAAGGTTATCTGGAAGCCATTAAAGTATCTACCACAGAAGGAAGTCACAGCAGCCAAATTAATCCCAAGGAAAGCTGCTGGGGCTAGATGACGTGCCTAACCCAATAATTGGAATAATGTTTTGTTTGGTACAGTGAGATTGTATCGACACCACTCACCAGAATATCAAAAGAACAATGACTGCTAAAGTAAAACTGCTCCTGAATCTTTTGCACTCTGGGATTAGATTAGCTACAAAAGCACGTATTTTAAAAATGTCTTCCATGAGATAACGATTGATTATGATTCTAGACTAATCAACGAGTAAAAAGAATCAGTAACACATCATAAGTTAAGAGTCTTTTAAAATCACCTCAGACACCAGAGTGAATGATCTACTCGAGGACATATCCAAGTCTGACTTCAAGTCACTGTTGGGACCATGCATACCAATGGGTGCTGAGCCCCAAGAAGTGGTTGCGACACAAATGATTGATTACTGTTAAATCCTATCACAAACCAGTGGGAACAAGCCTGGGTTGTTTTTAAAGATGGTGCAAGATGCACCAAAAGAGAACACAAATATCCAAATTTAAAAATGCTTCTGGTTAGTTAGCCCAATTGGCTAGATGGTTAAACTGTAATGCAGAATGATGTCAACAGTGTTCAAACCCCATTCCACCTGTTCATGAATACCTGCCATTTGGCGTTGCCCCATGCTTGCCTCAAGCTATATGTAAAATTGTCTCTTCTCTAATGAAGATGTCATTAATTATCTCTTCTCTAATGAATGTCTTTAGTCCCTTTGTGGACTATACTTAATTACCTTACGCTGGAAAACAGCATAAGAACATTGGGAGACCAAATCCCCACAAATCAAGCTCTGCATCTCTCGAGCTCCTCAGCCAAAGCTCAACGTTTCGGGCGAGCCCTTCTAGACTGAAGAGTAACCTGCTTTTGACCAGTCATACTAGAAGTAATAATTGTTCAAACAAAAGTTAGTGGCAAGCATTTAATGACGGGATGAATAACCGGTTTCTTCTCCAAATCCAAGCTTTTCACAAGGCCCTAAGAAAGGAACCTTTGGAGCACAATCTCCAATGTCATAGAATCATACGATACTGTGCAGGAGATTAACATTCCACCCATCATCCCTATACTGGCTCTTCGAAAGAGCTATCCAATTAGTTCCACTTTCCATAGTCATGCAAATTTTCCCTTTAAGTATTGTTAGGATGCTGGACCAGGTCTCAAATTTTTTTAGGAAACCAGGCAAGAACCCCAAACATTTTTTTTTTAAACTTGTAAAAATGTGCGGAAATGATACTTCACCCCAGGAGTGATGATTCTGACCAATTGGTATCTTTTATGTGAAAACAAAACTTTAATTTTAACACAGAATAAACCACATATCAAAGAAATAGCTTCACAGTTCTTAAACACAAGGAAAAACTTAAACTTACTATCTATATCTGCTACTAACTCCAATTAAACAACCCAATTCAGTTCAAATGCCATTGATAAATAAACAGATTATTTGCTTAGTTGTGCAGCCAGCCACCTTTGGAGAAAATAACCCTTTCAGGAGCAGAACCAATATATTTCTGCTCAACCTAGTAGCATTGGTCAAACTGCTGTTCAACTTTATGTTTTGTCAGACTCAAATCCTATAGAAAACCACCAAACTACTGTTACGCGAGGGAGATATTAGAAACTTGGGTCCAGAAATTAGATCCAAGATGTAGAATGGGAGGTTGGTTGCATATCAATAGTATGATTCTGTTCATTTCTATAAAAGAGAGTGGGCCATCAAACAACCAAGATAGCGATGATAAGTGCACGTCTAGAAATCCCTGAGGACTGTCACTGGAGGGGCTGGGCAGAGAGAGAGAGAGGGAGAGAGAGCAGGGGCGGGAGAGTATAGTGAGAGAGATAGCTTTGAGAATCGACCGAGAGAGGTCATGAAAGTGCTACCAAGGCTGGCTTTGGAAATGGCTGGCTTTGGAAAAGGGTTCTGAAAGAATGTCCCTAACAGAAGAAAAAGCAATGATGTGGAAATGCCGGCGTTGGACTGGGGTGAGCACAGTAAGAAGTCTTACAACACCATGTTAAAGTCCAACAGGTTTGTTTCAAACACTAGCTTTCGGAGCACTGGAAGAAAAAGGGCTTTATTAAATGCATGTATTGCCTTTGCCTATCTGAGTCAGTGGCATGAGAGCTGCATGTTCTGTTAAAGTGCTTTAATGGGAACAAGTGTTAAATTTAAGAAACTACATATAATCTGTTAGTGTTAGAGCTGCAATTTAAAAGTTTAAATATTGTTTTCTATTTTTATCATTACGTTAGTTCATAAAATAACCAAGCCCTATTTCTTATTATTACTCCTGGAAGGAACCCATTTTTCCCAGTCTTGAAAGTTTGGAACGTTATGGCTTTGGTTCAGTCTCTTAGCCACCGTTGAGCTGACCAGGCATCCGCAACATATAGACAGATCTGGCTTCTCCCATTAATTACATTATCTGTACCCCACTCAGATGCCACTTGACCTGCTTAGCAAGGACTAAATACTACCTCTCAAATTATCTACTCTCCAGGGAATCTCAAGTAATCATAACAATATCCCATTAGTCCTCTGTATGTAAACAATTAAATGGTTAGACTCAATCACGACCTCACCTTTTACACTTCTTTTTTTGTAATTTTAGAGTGCCCAATTTATTTTTTCCAATTAAGGGGCAATTTAGCTTGGCCAATCCACCTATCCTGCACATCTTTGGGTTGTGGGGACGAAACACACGCAAACACGGGGAGAATGTGCAAACTCACACAGACAGTGACCCAGAACCGGGATCGAACCTGGGACCTCAGCACCGTGATGCAACAGTGCTAACCACTGTGCCATCATGCTGCCCACGTTTCCAACTACTTAAATACAACTTTAGCAGATACAGAGTCTGGATACCTTAACCTAGGTTCATTAATATCGTAACCGAGGCTTTTAGTAACATTCCTGCCATAAACATTCCATCCTCAGTCCAAAGATGTGCACGTTAGGTGGTTTGGCCATGCTAAATTGCCCCTAGTATCCAAAACGTTTAGGAGGGGTTATTGGGTTATGGAAGTGAGGGCTTAAGTGGGTCGGTGCAGACTCGATGGGCTGAATGGCCTCCTTCTGCACTGTATGTTCTATGTAATCTATGTAAATATAACAATTTCTACATTCATCACAGTATTTCTTTTGTTCCTACCACTTAATCTCTTATTCTACCATTCTAGTAAACCTTCTATGCACCCTCTCCAAGGCTATGAGATCCTTCCTCAAGAGTGATGCCTAATATTAACCACAATATTCCTGCTGGACCCACCTAATGTTTCAGCAAGTTTCAACATAACTTCTTTGCTTCTGCACTTGATGCCTCCATTTATAAAGCCAAGAATTCTACATACACCTTTGATCAGCCATCGCAACATGATCGGCCACCTCCATGATTTGTGTTCCCCATGGTCTCCCTGGCCATCTCATTCTTTTTTTAAAACATAAATTTAGACTACCAATTATTTTTTTTCTAATTAAGGGGCAATTTAGCGTGGCCAATCCACCTACCCTGCACATCGTTGGGCTATGGGGGTGAAATCCATGCAGACACGGGGAGTGCGCGCAAACTACACGGCCAGCGACCCGGGGCCGGGATTCAAACCTGGGTCCTCAGCATTGTAGGCAGCAGTACTAACCACTGTGCCATCGTGCTGCCCTTCCATCTCATTCTTTCATACAAAATTAATCACTTTACACTTCTAACTGACAGGGCATTTTGGATACAAGGATTGCAACACGCACAAAAGGGAGGCATGTATCTTAAATTTCTGGCAACTAGGAATCAGAAAGAGGAAGACATGGCCTCCTCTTGACGCCACCACCATCTAACAAAGCAACTGCTAAACTAGTCTTGCTGGAAAAGAACCAAAATTGGAGGGGGGGGGGAAATCATCTTCAGTAGTATTATTATCCAGCAATCTTGGTCCAGCAGCCAGTACTTTCCAGTCCAGGAAGTGGATTTATGTAGACTCCGCCATAACAGGTGCCAGTACCAAGCAACACAAAGTTCTTGGGCAGCTCAGATTTTATACAACTTTTTTCCAATAATAAAGATATTTCTTGGAGGGCTAAAAGGAAGCAAGTCAAGTCCGTTAACAGAATTTCAATGAAGTTGTGCTGTAATCAGGAGAGTGCAGCTGCTGTCTTTCAATGAGCAAAATAAACAAAAAACAATGCCAGCGTACACCAGACATCTCCATGGAGAAATGACTGTTGTTTCAGCACTGCATAGAATCAAGGATAGACTATTCAGCCACTCAAGCCTCTTCACATTTTAATTAGATGAGGGCAGCACGGTGACACAGTGGTTAGCACTGCTGCCTCACATCACCATTGACTAAGTTCAATTCCAGCTTTGGGTGGCTGTGTATGTGGAGTTTGCATGTTGTCCCCATATCCGTTTGGGTTTCCTCCTGGTGCTCCAGTTTCCTCCCATAGTCCAAAGTTGTGCAGGTTAGATGAGATTGCAGGGATAGGGCGACGGAGTGGGCCTGGATGCAGTGCTCTTTCGGGAGGGGAGGGTGGGTGGGGAGGGGGGGGGGTGCAGACTTGATGGCCTGAATGGCATCCTCCTGTGTGGTAGGAATTCTGTGGCTATGGTCGATCTGTTCCTTAACTCCATTCATCATCATTTTCTGTATATCCTTTGATATCCTTACCAAACAAAATTGAGTCTTAAAAATTTGTGGGGGAAGAAAGTTCCACATTTCCTGTGTGAAAAAATGCTTCCCATTTTAATCCCAATTATTCTAACTCTAATTTTATGAATTCCATTTGATCTAAATTCTCCACCCAGAGGAAGTTCTTCTTCCTCTTTCCGATTCCTAGTTGCCAGAAAGTTAAGATACATGCCTCCCTTTTGTGCGTATTGCAATCCTTGTATCCAAAATGCCCTGTCAGTTAGAAGTGTAAAGTGATTAAGAATTTTAAACACCTAATGCCAAGTTTATTATTTTCATAACTGATAAAGCCTCATGTCCACTGAAAAAACATGCAGCTGATCCTCTGCTATCAGGATGAAGACACTGGGGTAAGAATCAATCCCCCACCCCCCAAACTTATTAGGTCTTAATATAATTATTAGCGCGACAACCGCATTTTAGTTTTTGAAGTCATGGCGCCAACCCTGATCATGAAACCATGGCGGGAGTCATAGAAAGGCGACAAGAGGCCTTAATAAATCTAAAAGATTATTTCTCTGTGGAATCCTTGTGTGCCATGAGGAAAAGGAATGCTCCCCTGGGTTTCACAAGGAGCCACTTCCTCTTCATACTGGCATCATCCATCAAAGCCTTTAACATTACATTTATGCAGGCACCATTTCCTTGGGTCCCTGGCATATTCAAACTCTCAACTTAATTTTTTCCCCCCATCAATTCCAGGCAGAGGACTGTGCCCTAGCCTTACACTGGTCCCATCATGAGTTTCCATTTAAATGAATGGTCCTGCCTGCAACTCCAGTTAATTAACTCCACTGGATAAAACACATCTAATGCTGTGAATCTGATATCAAAAATAGTGTAAATACGCAAAAGATTCATCAACACCTCCAAAGAGGTTAATGTTTTCGGAGCGACCTCCCAAAACTGGATACTAAAGACAATCAAACCCCTTCATAAAAAAAAAGGATGCAGTGATCAATGTTGACTTCTGTCACGGCAATTGCAATTTTTGAAAGCAGAATGGGAGTGAAAACTGATGGATGGCATACAAAGATCACAGTGTAATGGTCAAAAGAGGCGAATTAACAAGTTGTTTGGTAAAGTACCAGAGGGAGATGAGCCACAAGTCAAAGTGATGAGTCAATGAGGATGTGCCGGACTGTACAGTCCACAGCATCACAATCTCCTAATCTATTCTTATCTACTCTCTTGCCACATACAATATTCAACCTTATTCTTGAATCACGATAATGCACTTTTCATGCATTTTCAGTACCAATTTTCACCTCTTGCCATACTTAATCTGAAGTCTTGCTAAATTTCTAAATCAATAGGAAAATGGAAGAGAGAAGGCTGAGGGGTAACCAAGCCAAGTTATTTAAAGTTCTGGAAGGTTTTGATGGAGCGGATGCAGAAAGAATCTTTTATTTTGTGGGGAAGTACACATTTATCAGTACAACATACTTACCAAGAAATCAGAAATTCAGAAGAAGCTTCTTTATTGTGACAGTGACAAGGATGTTGAACTTGTTGCTACCGGAAGTAGTTGAAGTAAATGGTGTAGTTCTATTCAAAGGGAGGCTAGATAAGAATATGGAGGTGAAGGGAATTAAGAGTTATGCTGAATGAGTTCTAGGAGGAAGGATGGGTGGAGGCTCGAGTGGATCAGAATGCCTGTATCAACTGGTCGGGCAAACAATGCGTTTCTATGCTATATAGCCCTACGCAATTTCATGGCATCCAGTGATTTGAGTTGGTCCCTCCCATGATACAATATATCAACCAATTATATATTAACCAACTTCCAATTCTCCATCGCATTCAATGAAGATTATTCTCCTGGGAAACACAGCCAGGTTTTCAACCAGATCTTCTGACACCATTTTTTAAAAATAGCATGACTAACATAGTGGGGCCTGATGGAGCCGGTACACCTGGCTCGATAGAGATCAGGGTGCTACTTTTAAAGGGCACTCCAATCTCGAAACCACTCAATAGTCAGGTCATTCCCCACAACATCCCCCCCCCCCCCCAAAATCGCAGGCATCTGGGTGGCCCAACCAAACTCTCTCTTCCCCCCCCCCGCCAACCCGGTCACCCCCAATGGGACTCCCCAGAGGCACCATACCCGGCATGTGCAAACTTTACACTTCCGAGGCTCCCGCATGGCCAGCAAAACTAGCTTCCGTTTTGAGACCAGTAGTGATTCCCACCAACATTGGAGGAACCTAACCCTCACCGGGCGTGAACCTGATTATGTCATCAATGGGGGAGGATTTTGCCATCTCATATTCCGTTATGGCCTCATGCAAGAGTTAGCAGCCATAAAGGGATTTGCGGCCACGGCGAACAGGCCCAGAAAAGCCGCGGTCATTATTTGCCTGTCGTTTATACTCAACTAAGCCTCCTTACACATGCCCAATCTCCAGCTCATCGATAGCAAAAAGTACATATCATTCATAATACGTTTCCCCCAGTTAATGATCATAGAAGCACTATAAATAACTCAACTGGCACAGTGTGTTTCTTTTTTTTAATAAATATTTTATTGAAAATTTTTGGTCAACCAACACAGTACATTGTGCATGCTTTACACAATATTATAACAACACAAATAACAATGACCTATTTTATAAACAAAAAATGAATAAATAATAAATAACAAAAATGAAAACTAGCACTAATTGGCAACTGCCTTGTCACAAGTAACACTCTCCAAAAATATAATTTAACAGTCCAATATATAATTATCTGTAGCAACGACCTATACATATTATACAGTATATATTAACAACCCTGAGAGTCCTTCTGGTTCCTCCCCCCCCCCCCCCCGATCCTGGGCTGCTGCTGCTGCCTTCTTTTTTCCATTCCACCTATCTTTCTGCGAGGTATTCGACGAACGGTTGCCACCGCCTGGTGAACCCTTGAGCCGACCCCCTTAGGACGAACTTAATCCGCTCTAGCTTTATAAACCCCGCCATGTCATTTATCCAGGTCTCCACCCCCGGGGGCTTGGCTTCTTTCCACATTAGCAATATCCTGCGCCGGGCTACTAGGGACGCAAAGGCCAAAACATCGGCCTCTCTCGCCTCCTGCACTCCCGGCTCTTGTGCAACCCCAAATATAGCCAACCCCCAGCTTGGTTCGACCCGGACCCCTACTACTTTTGAAAGCACCTTTGTCACCCCCATCCAAAACCCCTGTAGTGCCGGGCATGACCAAAACATATGGGTATGATTCGCTGGGCTTCTCGAGCACCTCGCACACCTATCCTCCACCCCAAAAAATTTACTGAGCCATGCTCCAGTCATATGCGCCCTGTGTAATACCTTAAACTGAATCAGGCTTAGCCTGGCACACGAGGACGACGAGTTTACCCTGCTTAGGGCATCTGCCCACAGCCCCTCCTCGATCTCCTCGCCCAGCTCTTCTTCCCATTTCCCTTTTAGTTCATCTACCATAGTCTCCCCTTCGTCCCTCATTTCCCTATATATATCTGACACCTTACCATCCCCCACCCATGTCTTTGAGATCACTCTGTCCTGCACCTCTTGTGTCGGGAGCTGTGGGAATTCCCTCACCTGTTGCCTCGCAAAAGCCCTCAGTTGCATATACCGGAATGCATTCCCTTGGGGCAACCCATATTTCTCGGTCAGCGCTCCCAGACGCGCGAACTTCCCATCCACAAACAGATCTTTCAGTTGCGTTATTCCTGCTCTTTGCCACATTCCATATCCCCCATCCATTCCCCCCGGGGCAAACCTGTGGTTGTTTCTTATCGGGGACCCCCTCCAAGGCTCCAGTCTTTCCCCTATGCTGTCTCCACTGTCCCCAAATCTTCAGTGTAGCCACCACCACCGGGCTTGTGGTGTAGTTCCTTGGTGAGAACGGCAATGGGGCTGTCACCATAGCCTGTAGGCTAGTCCCCCTACAGGACGCCCTCTCTAATCTCTTCCACGCCGCTCCCTCCTCCTCTCCCATCCACTTACTCACCATTGAAATATTAGCGGCCCAATAATACTCACTTAGGCTCGGTAGTGCCAGCCCCCCCCTATCCCTGCTACGCTGTAAGAATCCCTTCCTCACTCTCGGGGTCTTCCCGGCCCACACAAAACCCATGATGCTCTTTTCAATCCTTTTTAAAAAAGCCTTCGTGATCACCACCGGGAGGCACTGAAACACAAAGAGGAATCTCGGGAGGACCACCATCTTAACCGCCTGCACCCTCCCTGCCAGTGACAGGGATACCATATCCCATCTCTTGAAATCCTCCTCCATTTGTTCCACCAACCGCGTTAAATTTAACCTATGCAATGTGCCCCAATTCTTGGCTATCTGGATCCCCAGGTAACGAAAGTCCCTTGTTACCTTTCTCAACGGTAGGTCCTCTATTTCTCTACTCTGCTCCCCTGGATGCACCACAAACAACTCACTTTTCCCCATGTTCAATTTATACCCTGAAAAATCCCCAAACTCCCCAAGTATCCGCATTATTTCTGGCATCCCCTCCGCCGGGTCTGCCACGTATAGTAGCAAATCGTCCGCATACAAAGATACCCGGTGTTCTTCTCCTCCTCTAAGTACTCCCCTCCACTTCTTGGAACCCCTCAACGCTATCGCCAGGGGCTCAATCGCCAGTGCAAACAATAATGGGGACAGAGGGCATCCCTGCCTTGTCCCTCTATGGAGCCGAAAATATGCAGATCCCCGTCCATTCGTGACCACGCTCGCCATTGGGGCCCTATACAACAGCTGCACCCATCTAACATACCCCTCTCCAAAACCAAATCTCCTCAACACCTCCCACAAATAATCCCACTCCACTCTATCAAATGCTTTCTCGGCATCCATCGCCACTACTATCTCCGTTTCCCCCTCTGGCGGGGCCATCATCATTACCCCTAACAACCTCCGTATATTCGTGTTCAGCTGTCTCCCCTTCACAAACCCAGTTTGGTCCTCGTGGACCACCCCCGGGACACATTCCTCTATTCTCATTGCCATTACCTTGGCCAGGATCTTGGCATCTACATTTAGGAGGGAAATAGGTCTATAGGACCCGCATTGTAGTGGGTCCTTTTCCTTCTTTAAGAGAAGCGATATCGTTGCTTCAGACATAGTCGGGGGCAGTTGTCCCCTTTCCTTTGCCTCATTAAAGGTCGTCAGTACCGGGACGAGCAAGTCCACATATTTTCTATAGAATTCGACTGGGAATCCATCCGGTCCCGGGGCCTTTCCCGCCTGCATGCTCCTAATTCCTTTCACCACTTCTTCTACCTCGATCTGTGCTCCCAGTCCCACCCTTTCCTGCTCTTCCACCTTGGGAAATTCCAGCCGATCCAAGAAGCCCATCATTCTCTCCCTCCCATCCGGGGGTGGAGCTTCATATAATTTTTTATAAAATGTCTTGAACACTCCATTCACTCTCTCCGCTCCATCTCTCCTTCCTCATCCCTCACTCCCCCTATTTCCCTCACTGCTCCCCTTTTCCTCAATTGGTGTGCCAGCAACCTGCTCGCCTTCTCCCCATATTCGTACTGTACACCCTGTGCCTTCCTCCATTGTGCCTCTGCAGTGCCCGTAGTCAGCAAGTCAAATTCTACATGTAGCCTTTGCCTTTCCCTGTACAGTCCCTCCTCCGGTGCTTCCGCATATTGTCTGTCCACCCTCAAAAGTTCTTGCAGCAACCGCTCCCGTTCCTTACTCTCCTGCTTCCCTTTATGTGCCCTTATTGATATCAGCGCCCCTCTAACCACCGCCTTCAGCGCCTCCCAGACCACTCCCACCTGGACCTCCCCATTATCATTGAGTTCCAAGTACTTTTCAATGCACCCCCTCACCCTTAGACACACCCCCTCATCTGCCATTAGTCCCATGTCCATTCTCCAGGGTGGGCGCCCTCCTGTTTCCTCCCCTATCTCCAAGTCTACCCAGTGTGGAGCGTGATCCGAAATGGCTATAGCCGTATACTCCGTTCCCCTCACCTTCGGGATCAATGCCCTACCCAGCACAAAAAAGTCTATTCGCGAGTAGACTTTATGGACATAGGAGAAAAACGAGAACTCCTTACTCCTAGGTCTGCTAAATCTCCACGGGTTTACACCTCCCATCTGCTCCATAAAATCTTTAAGTACCTTGGCTGCTGCCGGCCTCCTTCCAGTCCTGGACTTCGACCTATCCAGCCCTGGTTCCAACACTGTATTAAAATCTCCCCCCATTATCAGCTTTCCCATCTCTAGATCCGGAATGCGTCCTAGCATCCGCCTCATAAAATTGGCATCATCCCAGTTCGGGGCATATACGTTTACCAAAACCACCGTCTCCCCCTGTAGTTTGCCACTCACCATCACGTATCTGCCCCCGTTATCCGCCACTATAGTCTTTGCCTCGAACATTACCCGCTTCCCCACTAATATAGCCACCCCCCTGTTTTTCGCATCTAGCCCTGAATGGAACACCTGCCCCACCCATCCTTTGCGTAGCCTAACCTGGTCTATCAGTTTCAGGTGCGTTTCCTGTAACATAACCACATCTGCCTTAAGTTTCTTAAGGTGTGCGAGTACCCGTGCCCTCTTTATCGGCCCGTTCAGCCCTCTCACGTTCCACGTGATCAGCCGGGTTGGGGGGCTTCCTACTCCCCCCCTTGTCGATTAGCCATCACCTTTTTCCAGCTCCTCACCCGGTTCCCACGCAGCGGTGCCCCCCCGCCCATCCTCTCCCATACCAGCTCCCCCCTCTCCCCAGCAGCAGCAACTCAGTAATTCCCCCCTCCCACCCCCGCTAGATCCCCCGCTAGCGTAATTACTCCCCCCATGTTGCTCCCAGAAGTCAGCAAACTCTGGCCGACCTCGGCTTCCCCCCGTGACCTCGGCTCGCACAGTGCGACGCCCCCTCCTTCCTGCTTCTCTATTCCCGCCATGATTATCATAGCGCGGGAACCAAGCCCGCGCTTCTCCCTTGGCCCCGCCCCCAATGGCCAACGCCCCATCTCCTCCACCTCCCCTCCTCCCCCCCATCACCACCTGTGGGAGAGAGAAAAGTTACATCGCAGGATTAGTACATAAAACTCCTCTTTCCCCCCTTTTTAACCCCCCTCTTTGCCCCCCACATTCGCCCCACCACTTTGTTCAAACGTTCTTTTTAATAACCCGCTCGATGTGTGCCCCACAGTCTTGCCGGTTGCAGCATTCCAAATTTTTTCTTTTTATGAAGCACCCCTTGGCCCGATTAAAGCTCGCCCTCCTTCTCGCCACCTCCGCACTCCAGTCTTAATAAACGCGGATCACCGCGTTCTCCCATTTACTGCTCCGAGTTTTCTTTGCCCATCTAAGGACCATTTCTCTATCCTTAAAATGGAGGAATCTCACCACTATGGCTCTGGGAATTTCTCCTGCTCTCGGCCCTCGCGCCATCACTCGGTATGCTCCCTCCACCTCCAATGGACGCGCCGGGGCCTCCGCTCCCATTAACGAGTGCAGCATCGTGCTCACATATGCCCCGACGTCCGCTCCCTCCACACCTTCAGGAAGACCAAGAATCCTCAGGTTGTTCCTCCTTGCGTTGTTCTCCAGTGCCTCCAACCTTTCCACACATCGTTTCTGATGTGCCTCATGCGTCTCCGTCTTCACCACCAGGCCCTGCATGTCGTCCTCATTCTCGGCTGCCTTTGCCTTCACGACCCGAAGCTCCCGCTCCTGGGTCTTTTGTTCCTCCTTTAGCCCTTCAATCGCCTGTAGTATCGGGGCCAACAGCTCTTTCTTCATTTCCTTTTTGAGCTCTTCCACACAGCATTTCAAGAACTCTTGTTGTTCAGGGCCCCATGTTAAACTGCCACCTTCCGACGCCATCTTGGTTTTTGCTTGCCTTCCTTGCCGCTGTTCTAAAGGATCCACTGCAATCCGGCCACTTTCTCCTCCTTTTTTCATCCGTATCCAGGGGGGATTCCCTTCTGGTTTACTGCACAGTGTTTTTAGCCGTCAAACTTGCCGTTGGGGCTCCTATCAAGAGCCCAAAAGTCCGTTTCACCGGGAGCTGCCGAAACGTGCGACTCAGCTGGTCATCGCCGCACCCGGAAGTCCGCACAGTGTGTTTCTATTCGCTAACGGGGTGTAGGCATCGGTGGCTGGGCCAGCATTTATTGCCCATCCTAAATTGCCCTCGAGAGGCAGTTAAGAGTCAACCACATGGGCTGTGGGTCTGGAGTCACATGTAGGTCAGATCAGGAGATGGTGAATTTCCTTCCCTAAAGGACATTAGTGAACCAGATGGGTTTTTACAACAATCGACAATGGTTTCATGGTCATCATTAGACTTTTATTTCCAGATTTTCATTGAATTCAAATTTCACCATCTGCAGTGGGAACCAGGGTCCCCAGAGCATTACCCTGGGTTTCTGGTTTACTAGTCCAGTCACAATACCACTATGTCACCGCCTCCCCATAGTAGTACTATTTGAATATGTCACCCAGGCAGCTTTTATAACAAGTCTGTCAACTCAGACAAACGAATAGGCAATCACGCAAGTGAGATAGAAGGATAAAAATTAAATGAACCAAAATATTTGAAAATACAGGGTTAAAAAAAAGAAATGTGTTGCAACTTGTCATAGGATAAGTCCCCAACAGTTACCAAATTCGTTTTCAAACTAGGTTGTGAACATTTGGGTAAATGAGAGCGAATTTTTGTTTCTTTAATAAATGATTTTGATATACAAACATGGCTTAAGGTAGCTGATTAAGTAAATCTCACACTGACTACAAAATGAATAATTAGCATTTGATGACAAGCAATCTCATATATAATGACAAAACAATATTGATGTCACAACCAGAAGAAATGAGGAACAAGTCATGCATTAATCCATGGGCAAAGTCAAAGGAGATAAATGGCAACGAAACCAAAAACCGTCTGTACGAGGCAATTTTAAAAAAAAACTTGCATTTGTATCGATTTTATTTCAACGTGTTCCAAAGCACTTCACAGATAATTAATTTGTTTTGACTGTCGTTGCTGTTATCATGCAGATAAACTTGGCAGTCAATTTGCAGACAAGATCTCACAAATTGTAACTGAAGTAGATGACGAGTAACCTTTTTAGGAATACTGGTAGAGGGATAGATATTGACCCTGCAGGACATGTATCCTATTCTTCTTCAATGCTTTGGGCCATTTCACATCAACCTGAACAAGCAAATGGAGCCTCATATTAACCCATCTAAAAAAAAAAGCATCCCTGAATTGTTGGCCTCAATTACATTTTTGCTCTGAATACAAAACCATCTAACTCAATGGTTCCAGCATGGGAGGCCATTCAGTCCAGCATTTCTGTGCCAGCTTTCCACAACAGCAACTCGGCTATTCCCATCGACCCTTTCTCTGTCGCCATGTTAATCTTTTCGGCTAATAATTCATTTGCCTCTTAAAAGCCACAACTGAATCAGCCTCCATCACATTCTCAGACAGTGCGTTCCAGATCCTAACCACTGTCGGTATAAATCGGTTTTGCTCGTGTTATTTTTGGTTCTTATATCGGCATCCGCAATGGGAATTTTGAACACCTCCATCAATGGTACAGTGCGGCGCGCTAGCACAGTGGTTCACAGCATCAGGGTCCCGCGTTCGATTCCCACTTGGGTCACTGTCTGTGTGGAGTCTGCACGTTCTCCCAGTGTCTGCGTGGGTTTCCCCCGGGTGCTCCAGTTTCCTCTCAAGTCCTGAAAGACGTGCTTGATAGTTGAATTGGACATTCTGAATTCGCCCCCAGTGTACCTGAACAGGCGCCGGAATGTGGCGACTAGGGGGGTTTCACAGTAACTTCATTGCAGTGTTAATGTAAGCCTACTTGTGACAATAATAAAGATTATATTTTTAAAAACCTCCTCCAGGGCAGCACAGTGGCGTAGTGGTTAGCACTGCTGTCTCACGATGCCGAGGTCCCAGGTTCAATCCTGGCTCTGGGTCACTGTCTGTGTGGAGTTCGCACATTCTCCCCATGTTTGCGTGGATTTCACCCCCACAACCCAAAGATGTGCAGGGTAGGTGGATAAACGACGCTAAATTGCCCTTAATTGGAAAAAGTGAATTGGGGGTAAATTATTTTATTTTAAATTAAAAATGAAAAAAAAAAACTCCCCTTAACCTTCTCTTCTTTAAGGAAAACAGCTTCCCCATACCACCCATGTAACTGAAGTCCCACATCCATTTACAAACATTCTTATGCATCTTGTGGTGCCAAATATTGGACGCAATATTCTAGTCGAGGCCAAACCAGTATTTCATAAAAGCCGAATATAACTTCCTTACTTTTGTACTCTATGCCTCTATTTATAAAGCCCCAGATGGCTCATGCCTTTTTAACACTTTTTCAAGCTGACCTGTCACATCCAACAATTTGAGTACATATATACACACCTGCTCCTGCACCCTCTTTAGAATTATACCCTTTAGCACAATTGGAACACGGTAGCTTACATTCCCACCGTGTTCTGCCCATCAATATGTATCACTTCACATTTCTCTGCATTTAATTTAAACTGCCACGTGTCCCCTCATTCCACCAGCCTATGTCCTCAAAGTCTATTACTATCCTCTCAGAGTTCACAATGCTATGATTTTGTGTCTTCTACAAATTTTGAAATTGTGCCCTGTACACCCAAGATTAAGATCATTAATATACATCAGGAAAAGCAGCTGTCCTAATACCAATTCCTCAGGGGCAAGTGTGCTGATGCAGGCAACAATGCAGAAATTTGAACTCGAATCCATATTTCTTTGGTTTAAGCTCAGTCTCTTTAAAATTGCCATAATGCTTTCCATAAATCATATCTGTGCATTGTTGATATTTTTTTTAATACTGTAGCTTGGATAAAGGAATTAATTTCACACAAGGCTGTAGTTCACAGTGCTTACCAAACTTTATGTAGTTTGTAAATGGTTAGAAGTTTTGATCTATTCCAATCAAAGTGATGGAAGGTGCCCTCGACAGAGCTGTCTACAGCAGTACTAACTCATTCATAGCCTGCTCAACAACGCTCAGTTTGGGTTCCATCAGACCCACTCAGCTCCAGGTCTCATTATAGCCTTGGTCCAAACATCGACAAAAAAAAACTGAATTCAGGAGGCGAAGGGAGTTAGAAATTTCCATGTCATAAACAGTCATATGTTTGCAATCCTCCAGGTGAAATTAATGGTCATGAAATACCAGTAAAATCTGGTATGGAGAGGTTCAGCTGAATTAAACACGATAAGCTGATGCTGTCGCACGGTGTGTGGTAGGAAGCTCATCATAGTGTGTGGCAAGATTGCAGCTGGATTAACTTCCTATAAAAGCTGTTACAAATTTGGTAAACTTCAAATACTGAAACATCACACAAAGCCTTGTCCAAAATATTGAGGCAAGAGTGATATTTCTTGACAAATTGCACCCAATAGCAAATTTATTTTAAAAATTTTCCTGATACGCATTGCTTCCAGGGTTCGACTACTTACCCAGAAAGTTTAGAGCCACAACAGCCTCAATTATTTAATACATCATTCCTGCTCTCATTATAAAGATATCAACTACCTACAGAAGATTATAATGTTTTTGAAGATATTATGTTTTTGAAGACTAAGGAGTGTTCAAGTGCTTCCACGCGAGGGGGGACAAAGATTAGGAGACGGCAGATAAACAAAAGATAAAATATAACAAGTACAATAAACAAGATTAAAAAAGACAACTACATTAACAATAGTAAATCAGGGCAGCACGGTGGTGCAGTGGTTAGCACTGCTGCTTCACAGCACCAAGGTCCCAAGTTCGATCCCGGTCCTGGGTCACTGTCCATGTGGAGTTTGCACATTCTCCCTGTGTTTGTGTGGGTTTCACCCCCACAACCCAAAGATATGCAGGGTAGGTGGATTGGCCACACTAAATTGCCCCTTCATTGGAAAAAATGAATTGGGTACTCCAAATTTAAAAAAAAGTAAATCAGACTTCCAGTGGCAGCTATGTGGTGAGCAGTCGCATACACGGTGGCTCCCGCCAGGGAACTTCTGTTTTCGCCCAGGTGATTAGGAAGGAATTTTACAACGGACTCAAGGACCTTTTTTCAGGAGTTTTCACTGACTTTTTGGGGCAGATTGGTGAAGAGAACACTGCGAAAAGGATTCCCTCAGTTGTATGAATAGCTGGACCAGGAGTGGCCGGGTGAAGCGTTTAAGTCCCAACAGACAGAAGCGTGCGGAGCGGGTGCTGAGGGATGGCATGGCAGCCGCTATAGACCAGAGTGCATGGGCACAGTGGTCACAGGAGCAGCAGGAGTTCCTTAGGGGCAGCTTTGCTGATCTTAAAAGGGACATGCTGGCCCCGATGAAGGCATCAATAGACCAAATGATCGCATCTCAGGCAACACAAGGGAAAGCGATTAAGGAGATGGCGAAAAAGCTATCCAACCATGAGGACAAGTTGGTCGTATTGGCCCTTAAGGTGGAGGTGCATGATGACCTCTACAAGAAGTGACAGGAGAGGCCGGAGGACCTATAAAACAGGTCCAGGAGACAGAACTTGAGAATTGTGAGCCTCCCCGAAGGTGTGAGCCTCCCCGAAGGTGTGGAGAGGTCGGATGCGGGAGCATGTGTGTCCAAGGTGCTGGAGACGCTGATAGGGACGGGGGTATTTCCTCGACCCCTGGAGCTTGACGGGACACCCAGAGCCCTCGCAAGGAAGCCCAAGGCGAATGAACCGCCAAGGGCCATGGTGGTGAGATTTAATCGCTTCTCGGATGAGGAACTTGTCTTGCAGTGGGCAAAAAAAGAACGGAGCAGCAGGTGGGAGAACAGCTTGATACGCATCTACCAGGACCTGGGTGCAGAGCTAGCCAAGAGGCGTGCTGGATTCAACCGGGTGAAGGCGACCCTCTTCAGCAAGGCAGTGAAATTTGGGATGCTACACCCAGCGAGGCTATGGGTCACGTACAAGGAACGGCATCACTATTTTGAGACACCGGACGAGGCGTGGTCATTCGTCAAACAAGAAAAGCTGGACTCGAATGAAAGGACAGTTAAGCTTTGGTGGAGCTGGGTAACATGGTACCGTTTCTAATATAAGATTGTATACAATGTTGGGTGCGTGTAAGGGCTGTGGTGGTGGCTGGAGGGTGCAGTGTTTTCGGCAAAGTTGAGATACGGAGGGGGAGGGGCCCTGTACTTAGTGCGATTTTTCAGGAAGTTGGAGCCTTGGTTCAACAAGTGTCTCCTCACGGGGCAATGTTAGTGTCTTATGTTTATTTTTCGTTTCGTATTACTATTTACTCACTGGGGCTGGAGGGGTAGTTTAATTGGTTTATTCATGTGGGGAGAGGGGTCCGGACAATGAGGCGACAGTCTGATCGGCGCCAGGGGCGGGAGCTGCCAGGGTCAGTTGACTCTCGGGAGCGTAGTGGGGGGTGAGCAAGTGCTCAGCTGGTGCTTGGTGGGGGTTTGGGGTCGTGGGGCTGTTGGGGGGGGGGGGAAGAAGAGAGGGGGGGGGGGGATGCTGCTTTGCTGACAGAGGATCTAAAGGGGTTAAAGGCAGACGTAGAGCAATGCTTCAGGAAACACATTTAAAGCTCGCAGATCATACGAGATTGAGAAAGGGATGGGTAGACCAGGTGTTCCATTCAGGGCTGGATTCGAAGACCAGGGGGGTAGCAATTCTGATCAGTAAGGGTGTGGCATTCGAGGCTGGGAGAATTGTGGGAGATAAGGGGGGCAGTTATATAATGGTGAGTGGAAAGTGGGAGGGATCCGGGTGGTGTTTGTGAACATCTACTCTCCGAATTGGGATGATGTGGAATTTATGAGATGCATGCTAGGCAAAATCCCGGAATTAGAGTCACACAACCTGATCATGGGGCGAGCCTTTAACACAGTCATTGACCCCGAGCTGGACCGGTTGAAGTCCAGGACAGGGAAGCGACCGGCAGTGGCTAAGGAACTGAAGGGTTTTATGGAGCAGATGGGGGGGGGGGGGGGTAGATCCCTGGAGGTTCGCGCGGCCGAGAGCGAAGTAGTTCTCTTTTTTTCTCCCACGTTCATAAGGTTTATTCCCGCATAGACTTCTTTGTCTTGAGCAGAGCATTAATCCCAAACGTGGCAGAGACAGAATACTCAACAATCACAGTCTCAGACCATGCCCCACACTGGGTGGACCTGCGGCTTAGTGAGGAGGGCAGCGCCCACTCTGGAGACTGGATATGGGGCTGTTGACGGACGACGAGGTTTGCGGGCGGATTAGCAGGAACATCCAGGATTACCTGGAAACAAACGATACGGGTGAGGTAGCAGCAGCAACGGTCCGGGGGGCTCTGAAGGCAGTTGGCAGAGGGGAGCTCATCTCAATTCGATCCCATAGGGAAGAGAGAGAAAGAGCGGAGAGGGAGAGACTGGTGGAGGAGATACTCCGAGTGGACAGGAGATACGTGGAGGCTCCCGAGGCGGGGCTACTGAGGGAGCGGCGGAGTCTGCAGGCAGAGTTTGAACTGCTGACCACAGGGAAAGCGGTAGCACAGCTGAGGAAGGCAAGGGGGGCAGTCTGTGAGTACAGGGAGAAAGCGAGTAGAATGCTGGCACACCAACTGCGAAAGAGGGAGGCAGCCAGGGAAATCGGGGGAGTAAAGAATAAGGAGGGTAACATGGCTTTGGATTCGGGGGGGGGGGGGGGGTGAACGGAGTCTTTAAGGAGTTCTACAGTAAACTATACGAGTCGGAGCCCCCGACGGGAGCGGAAGGGATGAGGCAATTTTTCGACCAGTTGAGGTTTCCAAAGGTGGAAGAGGACCTGGTGGAGGGGCTGGGGGCCCCGATTGAATTGGAGGAGATTGTCAAGGGTACGGAGGGCATGCAATCAGTTAAAGTCCTGGGGCCGGACGGTTACCAGGTAGAATTCCGTAAGAAAGTTTTGGAAATATTGAGCCCACTCCTGATGAGGACCTTCAATGAGGCGAGAGAGAAAGGAACCCTCCCCCCAACAATGTCACAGGCCTTGATCTCACTCATTCTTAAACGAGGGAAGAACCCAGAACATTGCGAATCATACAGGCCAATTTCGTTTTTAAACTTGGTAGCTTTTCAGGGTACAAACTGAACATGGGAAAGAGCGAGTTGTTTGTGATCCAGGCTAAGGGGCAGGAGGAGAGACTGAAAGAGCTGCCGCTCAGGATGGTAGAGAAAAGTTTTTGTTACCTGGGTATACAGGTGGCCAGGAAATGGGATGCCCTGCATAGGCAGTTGGTGGAGCAATTGGAAGGGGACTTTAAAAGGTGGGACATGCTCCGGGCATTCGCAACTACTACTGGGCGGCCAACATAGCTATGATTAGGAAAATTCTGGCCACAAGAATTGAGGATTGCGTCCCAGCAGTGATAGAGGAAGACCAGACTGGGTTTGTCAAAGGCAGACAACTCAATACAAATGTCCGGAGACTTTTGAATATTATGATGCCCTCAGAGGGAGAGGAGGCGCAGGTGGTAACAGCGATGGACGCAGAGAAAGCCTGCGATGGGGCGGCGTGGGAGCAGCTGGAGGCGGCGTCATGTAAAGGTACTAGTCCGGGAGCTTCGATAACAGCTCCTTTGCTGTTCTCGCCGACCCGTTACTCCACAAGTCCGGTGGTGGTGTCAACACTGCGGATCTGGAGACAGTGGAGAAGGTACAAGAAGATGGAGGGAGTGTCGGTCTGGACCCCGATATGTAACAACCACAGATTTGTCCCGGGTAGGATGGATGGTGGGTTCCAGAGCTGGCAGAGGGCAGGCATCAGAAGGATGGGAGATCTGTTCATAGACGGAAGCTTTCCCAGTTTGAAGGCGCTAGAGGACAAATTTAATCTGCCGCCAGGAAACGCCTGTAAATATCTGCAAGTACGAGCCTTCCTGAAAAAACAGGTAGTGGCCTTTCTGACGCTGCCGCCACTGAGGATACAGGACAGGGTGGTCTCCAGCATCTGGGCTTGGCCTTTGCCTCCTAGTAGCCCGAAGACGGATTTTATTAATGTGGAGGGACTCCAAGCCCCCTAGTGTAGAGACTTGGGTTAACGACATGGCTGGGTTTCTCAGCCTCGAGAAAATAAAGTTTGCCTTAAGAGGGTCTATGCTCGGGTTCTCTCGGAGGTGGCAGCCGTTCGTCGACTTTCTCAGGGAAAATTAAAATGTCAGCAGCAGCAGCAATCCGTGGTGGGGAGGGGGGGGGGTGCTTCATTGGGATGATGTGGGAAGACTGAGTCGCGTGGGGCAATGTCTATTTAATTGTTATTGTATATTCTCTTTTTGCACTATGTTAATGGTCACACTTTGTTTTGTTATTATTGTTACTACTGTTTTAATATGAAAAATTCTGCAAAACCTTAATAAAAATCCTTTTTTTTTTAAAAAAAGGAAGGTCTAGAAACTAGATCGATGGGATAAGGTCCCCACATAGAAGAAATACCCAACAAATATAACACAAGACTGCAGTCGGGCAAGGAGGCGACTCGGAAGCCCGGGTCCTCGGTGGCATGAGGCAGCAGTGCAAACCACTGCGCCACCCTCACCTGGAGTTAATATAGGCCAATGAGCACAAGGGGGACTGGTGAACTGGACTTGGTGCAGGCTGGGATACAAAGCTAAAGTTCACTCGAGCTGGAAGATGACATGTCAACCAGTAAAGTCTAGAGGTAACAAAGGCCTTTAATGAGGGTTTCGGAAAAAGATCAGCTGAAGTTGGAGTGGAGTCAGGTGGTGGTGGAAATGGGCAATCTTGGTAATGGAAAAGCTACGTGGTCAGAAACTCATTTGTGTTCAAACATAACATCAAAGTTGTGAACAGTCTGGTTCAGTTGCAGGTCGTTGACAGGGAGTGGAATGGAGTTTGTGTTGGACTCCGAAGGGTCTTCCCAATATATGGCGCAGGAGATTTCTGTTCATCGATTTTTGGATGTCGGACAAGCACTGAGCCAACCTTGTTATTTGAGTGGTTGAGAAGTAGTGGTGAGGTAGGGCTGTTTGTTGTTATCAGATGCACATGAAACCTGAAGTTTTTTCGAACGATATTACTGAAGGGCAGCATGTAGCTAAGAAATACAAGGGGCAACAAGGATAAATCCTTGGGGACTACAGTGGGAATGGAAAAGAAGCCATTATAGGTGATTTTCTGGTCACAATTGAATAGATAAGCATGAAACCAGGCGAAGGCAGCCCCACTCAGCTGGATTTCAGTTGTAGGGGAAACTAGAAAACCCAATTTAAAGGAGGAGATAACAGTGCAGGTTATCAATGTGGTGGATGGCGACCAGAAAATGAAAGTGAGGGAGAGAACAGGTGAATAGGGAAATTGAAAACAAATTGTAACAAACCTAATGAGCTAACGGAGCAAATAGAAACAAAAGGTTATGCCTTGGTGGGGATTACTGAAATGTGGTTACAGGGTGACCAGGTCTGGGAATTGTATAGCCAAGAGAAAGCAGTATTTCAGAAAGATAGGGTGAAAGGAAAAAGCGGTGACGTAGCCCTGCTGGTGAGGAAAGGGATCAGTGCTAAAATGAGAAATGACTTAAGCACTGGAGATCAAAATGTGGAATCAGTCTGGTTAGAAATAACAAAAGGAAGAAGTCCTTGGTAGGAGTAATCTACAGGTCCTCAAACAGTAGTTCTACAGTGGGGCACAGTATAAACCAGGAAATACTGGGGGCTTGCAAGAAAGATATGGGTAATTTTAATATGCACATAGACTGGAAGAATCAAATTGGCAAGGGTAGCCTGGAGGCAGAGTTAATTGAATGCAGTAGAGATTGATTCCTGGAACAGTATGTTGGAGAATCAACCAGGGAAGAAGTTACTCTTGATTTGTTACTCTGTAATGAGGAGGGATTAATTAATGACCTCATAGTTAAGGATCCACTAGATGGTAGTGACCATAGTATGGTTGAATTCAAGATTTAGTTTGGGGGCGAGAAAGCGGAGTCCCACACTAGTTTTCTAGAATGACATAAGCATGAGGGCAGATTTGGCCCGAGTAGACTGGGCAGGAAGGTAGGACAGCTGATGAGTAGTGGCAGTTGTTTAAGGAGATACTCAATTCCACACAACTAAAATATATCCCAGTGAGGAAGAAAAATGGTGAGAGGGTAAAAAAACATCCATGGCTAAACAAGGAGGTCACGGTCATTATAAAGACAAAAACTAAGGCATACTATATTGCAAAGGCCAGTGGCAGGCTGGAAGATTGGGAAACTTTCAAACATAAAGAGGGATGCTAAAAAAGTAATAAAAAGAGACACGGTAAATTACAAGAAAAAACTAGCGCAGAATATCAAAAAGGATAGCAAAAGCTTCTACAGATACATAAAAGGGAAGAGAGTCACGAAGGTGAATGTTGGTCCCTTGGAAGATGAAACCGGTGAGTTAATAATGGGGAACACAGAAATGGCAATGGTGCTAAATCAATACATTGCCTCAGTTTTCACAGTGGAGGACATCAGTACTATTCCTATAGGAATTGGCAATTCCAAGGTAATAGAAAGGGTGGAACTGGGAACAATCAACATCAATAGGGAAACCGTACTCCACAAACTCTTGGGATTGAGGCCAGACAAGTCCTCAGGGCCTGATGGCCTACATCCTAGGGTGGTTAAAGGAAGTGGCACAAGAGATAGTGGATCTATTGGTTATAATATTCCAAAATTCCCTGGACATGGGAAAAATGCTAATGTATCACTCTTATTCAAAGAGGCAGAATATGGGAAATTACAAACCAGTTAGTTTAACATCTGTTGTTGGAAAATTGTTAGAATCAATTATCAAGGATGTAATATCAGGACATTTGGAAAGACAAAGTGCTATACTTCAGAGACAGCATGGTTTTATGAAGGCAAGTTTGACTAATTTGCTCGAGTTCTTCAAGATGTAACAAGCAAAGTGGATAATGGGGATCCTGTAGATGTAGCATATCTGGACTTCTGGAAGGCATTTGGTAAGGTGCCACACAGAAGGTTAATTCACAAGGTGAGATTACATGGGATATGGGGTAACTTATTAACTTGGACAGAAGACTGGCTGACGGACAGGAGACAGAGTCAGGATAAATGGGTCTTTTTCTGGATGGCAAGATGTAACTAGTGGGGTGCCACAGGGTTCGGTGCTTGGGCCCTAGCTATTTACAATCTATCTTAATGACTTGGATACAGGGATAGAAGATTCTATAGTCAAATTCACGGATGACAAAAATAGATGGGACAGTAAGTTGCAATGAGGAAATAAGAACCGTACAAATGGATGTAGATAGGTTAGGAGAGTGAGCCAAAATGTGGCAGTTGCCGTTCAACGTGGATAAGTGTGAGGTCATGCATTTTGGTCGAAAAAATGGAAAGGCAACTTATTACCTAAATGGGGAGAGACTTTGAGATGCTCCGATGCAGAGGGATCTGGGCATGAGTCACAGAAGATGAGCATGCAGGTGCAGCAAATAAGGAAAGCAAATGGAATGTTGGCATTTATAGCAAAAGGAATTGAGTATAAAAGGTAAGGAAGTGTCATTGCAACTATACAAGACCACACCTGGAGTTTTGTGCACAGTTTTGGTCCCCTTATTTGAGGAAAGATGTAGAAGCATTGGAGGCAGTTCAGAGGAGGTTCACTAGATTGATTCCAGATATGAGGAGTTTGTCATACAAGGAGAGATTGAACAGTTTAGGCCTATACCCTCTAGAGTTTAAAAGAATAAGGGGAGATCAAATTGAGGTATACAAGATGCTAAAACGCATGGATAAAATACTCTTGGAGCTGATGCTTCCTCTTGTGGGGCATTTTAAAATGAGAGATTGTAATCATAGAAAAAAGTTTGCAAATTTAACACAGATTTGAGGAGAAACTACTTCTCCCAAAGGGTTGCGAATCTGTGGAATTCGCTCAGAGTGCAGTGGATGCAGGGACAGTGAGTAAATTTCAGGAAGAATTAGACAATTTTTAAATTGGTAATGGGTTGAAGGGCTATGGAGAACTGGCAGGACAGTGGAGTTGAGGCCATGATGGGTTCAGGCTCGGGAGGCTACTCCTGCTCCTAGATCATGTGTTCTTGGAACAAACTGCTCTGGCTAATTTTGCAGTCCAGCTCTTGGTCTGTGGCTTTGTAGGCAACAGATGAGGAACATATTAGCCATGATAGAATGGCGGAGCAGACTCAATGGGCCGAATGGCCTAATTCTGCTGTTTATGAACTTATGAACTAAAGGAGGATAGTCAAAGATACTGGTTACGCTGAAGGGGATGGTTTACCACAATGTCATAAAATATAATTCATGGCTTAAATGAGGGCCACAGTACTGTCACAATTGTGATGGGAAAGATTTTATAAAAATTCATAAACTGGATTTAGTTTTTGTATATTTTTTCAAAAAAGGCTGAGCTAACACCGTGCCTCTAGTTGGTCACCCAATATCTTGTAGCAGTTTCAAAATAACAATGGCCACAGGACAACAAGCCTGTTCCCGCCAACTTTGAACAAAGGAAATCCTTCAGGTCTTAATCTCTCATAATGGTGTTAATGGCCAGAGCATTAGCAGTCCTGACACAGCGGTTGAGAGAGCACCAGGTAGTCAACCTAACACCAGCGTCTCCAAAAACGAAAGGAATCTAATTCCAATTAAACATCAAGATTCCAGTCATCTTGTGTCCAACACTGAGCAAGTGTCACATGACCTCCTCCAAGCTGCATTCTGATACTGTCTGCTGGAATGGAATTCCAGCTGTTACTGTTTTTGACCTCCAACGTGAAGAGAACACCAGCCTGTACTGTATCATCAAGCTGGTGGCAGCAAAAAACCTCAGACCCTCATTAAACTGCCAACTGCTGGAACCTTGGAGCTCGTGCCTCCAAACTAACCCATTTGCCATTTCAACTCATCGGCCTGCCCTCACGTCCACATATCCATCCTTGGCCTGTTGCAATGTTCCAGTGAAGCCCAGCTCAAAGTAGAGGAACAGCACCTCATCTTCCGATTAGGCATGTTACAGCCTTCTGGACTTTCTATCAATTTCTTTTCATTTCTTCCATTGATCTGTTGTTCCCCCTCCCCCCACTCCGCTTGGACCAACTATTCCTAGTTGCTCTTTGACACACTGCTCATCTTTGTTCACACATTCCAATCTCTTTTTCTGCCACTATCAGCATCCTTCTTCGCCTTAATTATCCCCATTTACATTCCTTTTGTCTTCTCTCCTCAACATCTTTGTAAATCTCCACCTATCACTGCTCCACACACCCCACTACAGTATAAATATGGACCCCGTTTCCTGTTCTCTCTAGCTCTGATAAAGATTCATCCACTCGAAACGTTAGCTTCCTTTTCTCTCCACTGTAAATTCTACGATTATATCCACAGATTATGTCAGACCTGCTGAGATTGTCCAGTATTTTCTGTTTTTGTTTCAGATTCCAGCATCCGCAGTAATTTGCTTTTAACTCATTCTACGTGTCTTCTCCAATTGTGGAAATATCGCTCTGGGAAAACAGAGTATTTTACAACCAGTCAACTTCCCCTCGGATGGAAACTTCAGCCGACTTCTGATTCTGGACCTATACTTGTATTTTGTTGTGGACGTGCCAGGAATCCTCTTCCCGTATCCCCAATTTACTGTGGGAGTGTAAAAAGGGGTGAAGGTTGCAAAACTCCTCTTGCATGTGTGGGTGTAAAAATAAACCAACCCTTTTGATTTCATCTTACCTCGAGTTGCTGTTAGTGATTAATAGAGGACTGGAACATTTCCAAATTTGAGGGTTGGAGAAAATACACCATTTATAAAGAGGGAAATCAGGATTATAAAAACCATTCTGTTTACAGACAGCGAGAGATCGGGGAAATCAAGGCAGTTTAAATTGACCACCCTCCTGTCCGTGACAGCCATGACAGGGTAGAAATCTGATTCCAAGGGTTTAGATGTAGAGTTCCTTGAAAGTTGGGATCAAATTTGAGAGGTGACAACATGTTCAAGGACTCGGGAGAGGAAAGGAAGGTTGGAGCTGGGGTGGGTGGTTGAAAGGACAGAGGGGTCATGGTTTTTTTTTCAGGAGAGTAGTGATAATGGCATATTTGAAGGGGGACATGGGGGGATAAGCAGGAGAGAACCAGCAACAGTATCAGCTAACATGGGGAACACAATAGACATGCTGAATGGTCAGCAGTTTGGTGGATTTCAGGCATGATGAGTTCAGAGAGGACACAAGGAGAGCTAGGAGAGAAAGAAGAGAGTTCAGAACTACAGCAGGGTTGGCCTTTAAGGGGCATTTGCCCAGTAAGCCAAGACAAGTGAATACTCACAGGCAGTTTTTTTAAAATTCCAATTAAGGGCAATTTAGCATGGCCAATTCAACTACCCTGCACACATTTGGGTTGTGGGAGCGGGACCCATGTAGACACTGGTAGAATGTGCAAACTGCACACAGACAGTGACCCGGGACCAGGATCGAACCCGGGTCCTCGGCGCTGTGAGGCAGCAGTGTTAACCACTGCGCCACCCCGCAAAGGCAGTTATAATGAATGATAGGCCTCAATTTAGTGGCAAAGAAATTGATGAGCTCCTCAGATTTATTTGATAAGAGGGTGCAGGAGGTGGAGAAGGCAGGTAAGAGGGAGTTGAGCAGACCTTATATGTAATGGGATGGAGGGGCCAGGGATTATCTTTGCATTCGCGATTATTCTGAAATAGCAAGCAGTTTCAGCAGACGAGAGCAGGACCAGTATTTTACATGGTCCTGCCAGGTCAGACAGTGAATGATTAAACCAGTTATCTAACATAACGTTCAAGTCTGCGTTGATTGGAACTAAGAATTACATGTAGAGTGAAAAATAAGCTTTTCTATGAAGACAGTACTTCCTTATTTAACATAAAGACCACAGTAAACAACCTTCCTTGCAATAAAAGCATAATAAACAACAGAAACCCAAAATCGCCTTCCAACAGCAAGCCCAATAGCCATGTCACCTATCAGAACATATATCAGAATTTATTCTATGCTGGTATGAAACATATGGTATGCTTAGAGACAGTGGACTGGTCCATATTTAAGAACTCAGCGACCAACTTAAATGAGTATGCCACCACCGTCACAGACTTCATCAGCAAATGTGTGGACGACTGCATGCCAAAGAAAGCAGTACGTACGTACCCCAACCGGAAACCATGGCTCATCGCGAGATTGACTCCCTACTGAAGGAAAGGTCTGAGGCGTTCAAGTCAGACGACACTGACCTATACAAGAAATCCAGGTACGACCTCCGCAAAGCCATCCGAGATGCCAAGAGAGAATATCAAACCAAGCTAGAGTCACAGACAGACTCTCGGCGGTTGTGGCAAGGACTAAAGAACATAATGGGCTACAAAGCGAAGCCGAGCAGTATCGCCGGCAGCAGCGTACCCCTCCCCAATGAACAATGCATTCTGTGCTCGGTTCGAGCAGGAAATCAACAATCCGCTGTCGAGTGCCCCAGCAGCCCATAACTCACCCATACCCACCTTCACAGCTTCCAAAGTCAGATCGGCCTTCCTGAAAGTGAACCCTCGGAAGGCGACGGGCCCGGACGGGATCCCTGGTCGTGCACTCAGAGCCTGCGCGGACCAGCTGGCAGAGATGTTCACGGACATCTTTAACCTGTCCCTACTCCACTCCGAGGTCCCCACCTGCTTCAAGAAGACCACCATCATACCGGTACCAAAGAAGAACCAGGCAACGTGCCTCAATGACTACCGTCCAGTGGCCCTGACTTCAGTCGTAATGATGTGCTTCGAGAGGTTGATCATGAAGCGCATCACGTCCATACTCCCAGAATGCCTTGATCCACTGCAATTCGCATACCATCGCAACCGGTCCACAGCAGACGCCATTTCCCTGGCCCTACACTCATCCCTAGAGCATCTCGACAACAAGGACTCCTACATCAGACTCCTATTGATTGACTGCAGCTCCGCCTTCAACACGATAATCCCAGCCAAGCTCATATCAAAGCTCCAAAACCTGGGACTTGGCTCCCCACTCTGCAACTGGATCCTCGATTTTCTGACCAAAGACCACAATCAGTAAGAATGAACAACACCACCTCCTCCACAATAGTCCCTCAATACTGGGGCCCCACAAGGCCTGCGTACTTAGCCCCCTACTCTACTCCCTGTACACACACAACTGCGTGGCAAAATTTGGTTCCAACTCCGTCTACAAGTTTGCTGACGATACGACCATAGTGGGCCTGATCTCAAATAACGACGAGTCAGAATACAGGAGGGAGATAGAGAACCTAGTGGAGTGGTGCAGCGACAACAATCTCTCCCTCAATGGCAGCAAAACTAAAGAGCTGGTTCTTGATTTCAGGAAGCAAAGTACTGTACACACCCCTGTCAGCATCAACGGGGCCGAGGTGGAGATGGTTAGCAGTTTCAAATTCCTAGAGGTACACATCTCCAAAAATCTGTCCTGGTCTGCCCACGTCAATGCTACCACCAAGAAAGCACAACAGCGCCTATACTTCCTCAGGTAACTAAGGAAATTCGGCATGTCCACATTAACCCTTACCAACTTTTACAGATGCACCATAGAAAGCATCCTATCTGGCTGCATCACAGCCTGGTATGGCAACTGCTCGGCCCAGGACAACAAGAAACTTCATAGAGTCTGCGAATCTGCCTCCCATCCATTGACTCCATCTACACCTCCCGCTGCCTGGGGAAAGCGGGGGAGCATAATCAAAGACCCCTCCCACCCGGCTTACTCACTCTTCCAACTTCTTCCATCGGGCAGGAGATACAAAAGTCTGAGAACACGCACAAACAGACTCAAAAACGGCTTCTTCCCTGCTGTTACCAGATTCCTAAATGACCCTCTTATGGACTGACCTCATTAACACTACACCCTGTATGTTTCATACGATGCGGTGCTTATGTTGTTACATTGTATACCTTGTGTTGCCCTATTATGTATTTTCTTTTATTCCCTTTTCTTCCCATGTACTTAATGATCTGCTCACAGAAAAAATACTTTTCACTGTACCTTGGTACACGTGACAATAAACAAATCCAATAGGACTCCAAATAAAATACACATTGTTGTCTAAGAACTACCCCGAAGGCCATATTATTAATACTAAAGAATTCACAGGTCATAAGCAACATAGTAAAATGCTCATTTTTAATGGTCAGGTCACCAGATATCATCCTTCTAGATGAACTATATAGTAAAGCAGAATTAAACACTGAACTACATGAGGCAATGTTAGGGTGGGTGGATGGTGAAAGGTTTCAGAGAATTAAGGAGCATTTTAAAGGAAGAAAGAGTATGTTGTGGTGGTATTTTGCAATGATGGAACAATTAAGATAATAGTATAATAATCTATATTATTGTTACAAGTAGGCTTACATTAACACTGCAATGAAGTTACTGTGAAAATCCCCAAGTCGCCACACTCCGGCGGCACCTGTTCGGGTACAGAGAGGGAGAATTCAGAATGTCCAATTCACCTAACAAGCATGTCTTTCGGGACTTGTGGGAGGAAACCAGAGCACGGGGAGGAAACCCACGCAGGCACAGGGAGAGCGTGCAGACACTGCAGACAGCGACCCAAGCCAGCAATCAATCTCACGTCCCTGAAAAACAGCCCTCGCGAGTGACACAGTTCAAAGGGCAATTAGGGATAGGCGACAAATGCTGGCCTTGACAGAGACATTCACATCTCATGAAATTAAAATTAAGCACACAGGCACCAGAGATTTGGAGCTTAAACTGATGGGCGTTGGAATACTGGCAGCCAGCGAGGAGTACACTAGAATTGTCAAGTTGGCAGTTAATAAAGGCCAAATGAGGGTTTCAGCAGGGGATGAGAGGAGACATGAGGCGAAGGCAGACAATGTTAGAGGTGGAAATAAGCGGTCTTAGCAATGGCATGACAATGTGGTCAGAGGCTCAACGCGGGGTAAAAAATGATTAGTCTGAGTTAGTCGCCGCCATTTCCCAGAAATAGAGTCAACTGCCAAGTGCTTGGAGTGCAACTGAAGGCAATGGCTTGCGTTTTCCAAATATTTAAATAGAGGAAAATTGTTCTTCATACAGTAAACGGATTTTAAAAATGATTACATGACATTGTGGGTATCACTGTCAAGGTCAGCATTTGTTGTCCATGTCTAATTGTTGCCCTTGAACAAAGTGGCTTGATAGGATATTTCGGAGAGTAGTTAAGGATCAACCACATTGCAATGGGTCTGGAATCACGTGTATGCCAGACCAGTGAAGGATAACAGATTTAATTCCATAAAAGAACATTAATGAACCATGTTGTCATGTGTACCATTACTGAGACTATCTTTATTTTCCAAATTTAGTAATTGAATTTAAATTCCATCCGTTTCCATGCTGGGATTTGAAGCCATGTCCAACGAGTATTAGCCTGGGCCTCTGGATTAATAGTCCCAGTGAATCTTCCACTACACCACATAATACGTCAAATAAGAAATCTGATAATTTAGCAACAGGGGAGCTGGTGGTGAGGTACAGCTAAGCATCATCGACATACATGTAAAAATTCATTTTGGATTGTGTCCTCAAGTGAGGACACTTAAATGAGAAATAGCAGGGGGCCAGGGGATAGAAAAGAGTTTGGGAGCATGAACGTCATTGCAACTAATTTGCTGGCTACAATGAGATATCAAAAAGTATTTCCACACAGAAATACAATCAGAATCCACCATTGTTAACAAGAGGTATTAGCGTGGAATTTAAATGAGCTCCACAGCAAAAAGGTTCCTTTTGCAAAATCACAACGAGGTGCAGGTTAGGTGGCTTGGCCATGACCTCTATGTGGGGTTGGAGGGTGCGGTATGCGAGGTAGAGTGCACTTCTGGAGAGTAAGTGCATCCGATGGGCCGAATGGCCTCTCTCTGCACTAAGAAATCTATGGATTCTAAGTACATGTATCCTACATTCCAGAACGCTGGGGGGGGTTCTGAGGAGGGGGGGGGCCTCCGAGGGGAGGGGAGGCCTCCGAGGGGAGGGGGAGGGGGGGGGCCTCCGAGGGGAGGGGAGGGGGGGGGGCCTCCGAGGGGAGGGGAGGGGGGGGGGCCTCCGAGGGGAGGGGAGGGGAGGGGGGGCCTCCGAGGGGAGGGGAGGGGAGGGGGGGCCTCCGAGGGGGAGGGGAGGGGAGGGGGGGGCCTCCGAGGGGAGGGGAGGGGAGGGGGGGGGGCCTCCGAGGGGAGGGGAGGGGAAGGGGGGGCCTCCGAGGGGAGGGGAGGGGAAGGGGGGGGCCTCCGAGGGGAGGGGAGGGAAGGGGGGGGGCCTCCGAGGGGAGGGGAGGGAAGGGGGGGGCCTCCGAGGGGAGGGGAGGGGGGGCCTCCGAGGGGGGAGGGGGAGGGGGGGGCCTCCGAGGGGGAGGGGGCGAGGGGGGGGGGGGCCTCCGAGGGGAGGGGAGGGGGGGCCTCCGAGGGCGAGGGGAGGGGGGCCCTCCGAGGGGAGGGGAGGGGGGGCCTCCGAGGGGAGGGGAGGGGGGGCCTCCGAGGGGAGGGGAGGGGGGGCCTCCGAGGGGAGGGGAGGGGGGGGCCTCCGGGGGAGGGGAGGGGGGGCCTCCGAGGGGAGGGGAGGGGGGGGCCTCCGAGGGGAGGGGAGGGGGGGGCCTCCGAGGGGAGGGCGAGGGGGGGCCTCCGAGGGGAGGGGGAGGGGGGGGCCTCCGAGGGGAGGGGAGGGGGGGCCTCCGAGGGGAGGGGGAGGGGGGCCGTCCGAGGGGAGGGGAGGGGGGGGCCTCCGAGGGGAGGGGGAGGGGGGGCCTCCGAGGGGAGGGGAGGGGGGGCCTCCGAGGGGAGGGGAGGGGGGGGCCTCCGAGGGGAGGGGGAGGGGGGGCCTCCGAGGGGGGAGGGGGCGAGGGGGGGGGGGCCTCCGAGGGGAGGGGAGGGGGGGCCTCCGAGGGAGGGAGGGGGGGCCTCCGAGGGGAGGGGAGGGGGGGCCTCCGAGGGGAGGGGAGGGGGGGCCTCCGAGGGGAGGGGAGGGGGGGCCTCCGAGGGGAGGGGAGGGGGGGCCTCCGAGGGGAGGGGAGGGGGGGCCTCCGAGGGGAGGGGAGGGGGGGCCTCCGAGGGGAGGGGCGGAGGGGGGGGCCCTCCGAGGGGAGGGGAGGGGGGGCCTCCGAGGGGAGGGGGAGGGGGGGGCCTCCGAGGGGAGGGGAGGGGGGGCCTCCGAGGGGGAGGGGAGGGGGGGGCCTCCGAGGGGAGGGGAGGGGGGGGCCTCCGAGGGGAGGGGAGGGGGGGCCTCCCGAGGGGAGGGGAGGGGGGGCCTCCGAGGGGAGGGGAGGGGGGGCGCCCTCCGAGGGGAGGGGAGGGGCGGGGCCCTCCGAGGGGAGGGGAGGGGGGGGCCTCCGAGGGGAGGGGAGGGGGGGCCTCCGAGGGGAGGGGAGGGTGGGGCCTCCGAGGGGGAGGGGAGGGGGGGGCCTCCGAGGGGAGGGGAGGGGGGGGCCTCCGAGGGGAGGGGAGGGGGGGGCCTCCGAGGGGAGGGGAGGGGGG